>NC_051155.1:201390410-201496212 GCF_013339745.2 Dermacentor silvarum
GGCGCCACCACCCCACAAGGCGCGATTTCCTCCCTACTTGTGCAAGAATAGCCCAGAATAACATAAGGGAAACACCGGCGCATCACTGCTTCGCACTTCCCGAGGTTTCACGTTAGTGAAGCTGAATTAGGGCGGGATTTGAACTGCACAAGCGCGGAATTTGAGCAGGATTGGAGCTACATTAGGCGCAGGATTTGACCAGAGATTGAACTATACAAGCGCAGGATTTTTGGCGTGACCCCGACGACATGAGATCACATTACAATATTTTCAGGAGTTTATGCTAATAATGCGCTTAATGCTTGATTATTCCTATCTTTTACATATTCAGATCATGTTAGTTTATTTTGAACCGGTTTTGATCATTCTGCACTTGTTTTTCGGAGTGAAATAAGGAACACCCGTCGCATGTGTCTGGTGGCTACACTTTTATGTAGCGAATGAGATGTAAATATTACTTGTAATCAATTGCAGTTCTTTATAATATTGTAAATTAACAATTACTTTGGTCACTCGGTAACGCTCACTGCGAATGAGTCCCCTATATCAGTAAAAAAAAAAAAAAAAGAAAAGTGCAGATTCGCCCGAAAGGCGAAGCATCGATTGTGGTAGCAAACTAATGGACTGCTACGATGTAAACATAGTAGTTTTATCGGCCGTATAAACTTGTAAAGATAGGCATACTAACTAAATTAACAAGCATGGTGTCACGCCCGCACAAACTCACTCGATGACCTCGGAAGCTCGCTGTAAAACGCTGTTGTGAGTAAGCGCGGCAGCAGCAGCGAGCGAATTGACCGTCGTCTCGCTGCTCGCATCAACGCGAACGAAGCCGCGAAAACACAGTGCAGGGAGGAAGGTTGCTACCCTGTCGCAGATGGTTTTCAATATACAGCTGCTCGCGTGAAGGCGCACGTAAAGCCCCTTGATGTTAGAAAGTAGCGACACGCTTTGATCTACGCCGCCACACCCTCGCCGGCGCGGTCAACCTCCTCCTTTTCTCCCCCTCTTTCGCGGAGGCAGCGCATCCGCCACGCTGAATGGCTGCGGCGCGCGAGACTACCCGGTCAGGTGACCCTGACGTCACGAAAACTGCGCGGAACTTGCTTTCGCGCGCCTTTGGTTTCTCCCGCTCGCCATGAGCAGTGCAAGTAGTGGTCGCCCTGCCGCTCCGAACGTGTGTTTCCCAAGTTTTTCCATCCTTTCGTAGGAATCTGAGCTTCGTTTTCAGTGAAAATGCCTTGCTGCTGCGCGTTTCAATGCAGCAGCAGGTCAGAGAAAGGGCAAGCCTTATTTTATATCCCCCGAGGTGAACGGAATGTCGTGCGTCGGAAGCAGTGGCTCCATAACATCTGGAGAAGGGATTTCGCCCCTTCTAAGCACGCCGTTCTTTGCGAGGCGAATGTTGCAGCTTTCCTCATATTTGCGGATGAAGTTGCATGAAGATTTTAATGCTCTTCGCATAGCCGGACTCTTCGTTCAGTTCAATACAGAGCACCGATAACTGCATATAGTTTTTTTTCTTAAAGTGAGTCGGCTCAATTTTTGTTGACTCTTCGACCCGTGACAAAGCTTTTTGTGTTTTCGCGCGTGCGTTAGTTTTCAAATGTATGTAATTTGTGAGTTAATGCCTGTAACTCATTTTTTGTAGTTGTGTGCGTGTGTGTGTGCGTGTTTGTGTATGTGCGTGCGTGTATGTGTGTGCGCACGTGTGTTTGTGTGTGTGTGTGTGTGTGTGTGTGTGTGCGTGTGATCCTTGCGCCTGGTACTTGTGAAGCCAAGGAACTATTTTACTCTTATTGCGTGCTTATTGTATCTTTGCAAAGTTTCAATACTGCGAGCATTTCTTTTTCTTTACGTACTTTATGTTGCGAAGGCATGAACCGCAATATATATGTAGATAAGTGGTATTATGTATTATTCGCGCATGCTCATTAAGTACAAGCCACGCGCTTCTGATAATCTCCCTCAATTCTGATTAACTTGCCATCTTGAAGTCTGTAAGTTAATTATCAAGTGCCAGTCTTAGCAGTTTCCGTGTAAGCAATCCGGCTTTTGTTGTTGTTGTTGTTTTTTTGAGAGAGAGACTTAGGTTACTCCCAGAGGTGATGGAATGTAATTTCTCGTCGTTTCATAGTGACGGAATACAGGCGCGTGTGTAAAGTTCTATGTTGGCTGTTTCGCAAACACAGCACGTATTTTGCACAGTGGCATTGGTACAAAGGCTTTTGGCCCACTCATTTTGGCGAATTCACTTTAAGTAAACTATCACATTTCTTCTTGGTTACCTTCTCTGAGCATTTTAAGAGCGAATATCGTGAACCAAATTCTAGTTTATACTCTACGCTGCTTATATTGTATGCACCCAATACACCTCCGCGTTACGGACTATCCAAGTGGCGACGTAGAGGTAAACAGCTCAGCCACTGCTTGGTACTCATTTTTTCGGAGCGCTTCCGCTTCTATTATCGAAGCGTCCTCAAAAAAAAAAAAAAAAAATGTCACGACGTTCTATCGGAAACGTACTTTCGTCATGGCAGTTTCACGAGGGATAAATTCCCATACAACGCTTGAAAGGGCCGAATAAACAAGCGCGCATTGATTCTAATGCGGCTGCAGCGAGCCACTGGAGGGTTCAGCGCCGCGCCGGCCCGGTGAGGGGGAGAAATCCGAGGATAATTGAGGAGGAAAGCGCGCGCGGGGGGGAGAGTGTCGCTACTTTCTAACATCAAGGGGCTTTAGGCGCACGGCGTAGTACGCGGCTACGCGGCCTCCTCCCGGAGCCTCGCAGCCCTGGCGGGCGCGCGCGATCGCTCAGGCTGCGCGGAGTAACCCCCCCCCCCCCCCCCCCCCCCCCCCCCTCCTCTCCCCCTCCGTACTCTCCCTCCGGAGCGTTGCGTGCGGCTGGAAGCCGGCGCGCTTCCGTCCCGCTCCGCGCGCGAGATAGAGCCGCGATAGCCGGCCCATCCTCGAACGCTTTCACTTGCATATACAGATAGCCGGCCCACCCTCACTCACACATGACGATTTTATCACCCTTGGATTTTATACGGAGCCCCATGGCGACGACGACGGTGAATACGACAACGGCATAAATGCTCTTGGTGTGTCCATATAATTGCTATCGCAATAATAATTACATAAAACCAATTACATTTCTGACAAAACAAGTTATAACCACTGACACAGCTTTGAGCGGCGAACTTTGGTGGCAACTGAAGTATCCAAAGGGATGAAAACATATGCATGGGCTACCGCCTTCCCGCAGTCGCACACTCAGCGTACAGCAGCTACGCCTCGATCATCTTAACATGGTAGGCCTGCAGCTTTGCACACCTCTCTTGCAAGTCCCGCCTCTCCGCTTTTTGCTTATAATAATTTATCACACTCTCGAGGCGGGGTTCTGAGCCCCATTTGCTCAACCTTGCAATCATTAGACTTGCCGAGGCTCTGCCACGTGCAGTCAACCTTTCCATAAACGCTGACAACATATGCATCTGGGCCACGGCAGTTACACGTCCCCAGGTGCCTGCACGGCTGCACAATGCAGTGACCCTGACATCGTCGTACCTGCATGCTCAAGGCCTCAGCATAACGACCGAGAAGTGTGCTTTAGTCGCTTTTACCCACCTGCCCATGACATGGTACCATATTTCTATTGACAACCAAACAATTTCATACGCAAAATCTCACCGATTCCTAGGCGTTATTATCGACAGAGACCTTTCATGAAGCCCACACATCTCATACTTGAAGAAGCGGCTCATCTCTATCGCTCATATACTTAGATTTCTTGCCGGTAAAATGTGGGGCACATCCGACGCATTTATGCTTCAACTATACAGGACGCTCTTCCTAGGATACTGGCGATATGGCGCACACGGGCTGTCCAATGCTAACAAAACTAACATCCGTGTCCTACAAAGCATTCAAGGCCAAGCCCTTTGAACATGTCTGGGGCTATCTCAACGTACTTCAACCGAAACAACAATTTCCAGCGCGAGAGACCACCCAATAACGACTTATATAGCTGTCGACGCTCTCCGGGCGCATGTTCGCCATATATCCAGAGTTCCTGACCACTATCTCGCTCGCTTGCCTGAGAAAAAGACCCAAGGCAGCGTTTTCCAGATCAGTTGCGGCTAACCGCACTCTTTGTCATTGAGATATTCGTGCGCAACAAGAACGCCATCCCCTATGTGGTGCTTGTAAGGCCTCCTGTGTACCTTGCTGTTCCAGGAATTGCGAAGAAGGCTTACCTGAGCCCCGCCGTGGTGGCTCTCAAGCAGATCACATTGGAACTTTTGCATTTTTTATACGCTAACCGAAACCATGTTTACACGGACGATTCGGTCTCGGAACGTTTGACGGGTGCCATTGTTATACCATCTAGATGGGCCGTGATCAAGTTTAAGACTTCACAAGTCATGACATCTACAAGTTCCGAACTGGCCGCTCTCCGCGCTGCTGCGGAATACATTGAAAAAGAACCCCCTAGTAAATGGGCAATACTTTGTGATTCGAAAGTAGCCCTCCAAAGCTTGCGAGGTTTACAACATGAAAATTACGACCAGCTGGTGTCCCAAATCAACAAAATTTGACATTGCGTTTCGGAACGAGGACATGATATAATCTTTCAGTGGCTGCCGGGACATTGTGGCATTGTTGGTAATCACCTCACAGATGACGCTGCAATATGTGCCCAGGCAGGAGCACCGACATTCTTTATACCTTTATCGAGAGTAGACGCTGAAAGAGGGCTTCGCAATCTCAGGCGTACCATCACGGTGAGTTACTGGCATACCCCGCAGAACTCTAACTGTCGATTATACAGCCTCGACCCATCACTGAAACTGAAGTTACCAACAAACCTTTCATGACGTGACGCAACACTACTGTTTCATTTCGACTGTGGGCAGGAGTAGCATTCACTAACTCCTACAGCTATCGCATTGAAATGGCGGACTCACCTATATGCGCTAAGGGCAAGTGTGAAGAGACCATCGATCATCTTCTGTGCCACTGTTCTCGCTTCGATAATCAACGCCAGACTCTCCAGTGTGCCTCGAATAGACTGGACGATAAGCCATTTACAGAAGCAAAGGTCTTGGGAGCCTGGCCTCCCCGCTCATCAGCCCAAAAAGCCATTCGAGCTCTTCTTCAGTACTTGAAGGCGACAGACTTGAGTACCGGGCTGTCGAAATGCTGCATCTAGCTCAGTGCATGTGAAAGTGCGATGAAGATTCGTGTCTCTCTCTCTCCCTCCCCCCTCCCCACGTGTAGGGTAACAAACTGAACTAACTCTGGTTAACCTCCCTGCCTTTCCTTCCTCTCTTCTCTCTCTTCTCTCTCCCTCTCCTGGAAGCGCTTTAAGGCGGCCTTCATAGGCGCAAAGAGCTGCTGCTTAATTCTTGTTGGCTTAGTGTAGTTTATGACTTGTCTCTTAAAGACAGAAATTTTCGGCCATTTGTTTCTATCTGTTTTACATACGTATACTATCGGCGACCAACATACACCTCTTTTTGCGCTAGTAACACACGAACGATATTATTAGGGCTGAATAATATGCCACCTTAGATTGAATTGCATTACACACTTGGGCATCTTTAATGAAACATGAGCGTTTGCTGCACGTACTTTACAACTAGCCGTTTAATTCTAAATGGCTAATGATTGAACGGCGCCTAAGACAAATCTCAGCCCATGGTTCCAAAGCGACATGGCTTGATCAGAACTTCAAATCTCCAGATTTATTTCGCATTGACCGTTCGCTTGAATTTAAAATCCGGTCCACATTAGATACAATCATAGCCTTTGAAACGCTCAATCACCGTCTGCGGCTTGGTACCGCGTACACAAAACACTTTCTACAAAACATTTCAAGAGCTGATGGTCCGACATACACTTGTGGCCACGCGGATGAGGATGTACAGCATCTCCGGTTAGAATGTCCACGACACGACACACACAGGCAACGTTTAGCTCGTGATTTAGTGGCATTATACCACATGCCCTTCGGCCTCAGGAAGATCTGAGGTCCTTGGCCGACGTATTCATTGCAAAGACGAGTGTTACTGCTCCATCAAGGATTTCTAGATGCGAGCAATATTCTCAACGACTATTGAGTTAAGTATTTATCTGAGTTAAGCTCACTCTAGGGGATTTTTTTACCCGACTTGGGCCAATTAAATGCCTGTATTAATGTACCTTCATTTGAATCTAATCCGTGCTTTCTTATGTGCCCGCATTTTAGTGTAGTTATGTGAAGAAACATTGCGTTTACTTTAGTGCACCTATGTGACTGGATTTGTTGCTGTGTTTCTCAGGTGACTTTGAGTTTAACTCTCGCATTAGTGCACTTATGTATCTGGACTTTGCGTTATTGCGATTTGAAGTTGACATTCTGTTTTAATGCGTTGAGGGTAATTCTTTTTCTTTGTTTTTCATGTCTTTATGTGAAAAGGAGTAGCCGGCGCCAATTAAAGGCGACAACATCTCCTAAGTATACCATATTATAATAAAAAAGGGCGCTGGCTGGAGATCCACGATATATTGGCTGACAAATTGAAACAGCGCTTATATGGCTCGATAGCAATGACCATTTCGGAGTTGATGCCTGGGAATCACCTATAGACGATTTTTCGCTTTTTCACTGGCCTTATCGGGAGCACCTTCCCTTAACTCCAGCAACAATAAAGGGTTGCGCTTCACGAGGACCGAGACCTGGGCACCGCGGCAATAAGTAACCATGCTCAATCTTGTGAGCAAAGTGTTAGTAGGTTACAATAGAGCCCTTCTCTGCAGGGCGCATATCAAGCGAGTTTGCAGTGCCACTGCTTGATGTCTTTACAAGAAAACGAGAGAAGAGAACCTAAGAAAATTTTGATGAGCAATTATTAGTGTAGATAAACAACGTATGAGGTGCTGAAGAGGACGAATTGAAAGATTTAATACAGCTTGTTCTATTTAATGCGTATTGCTATGAGAACCAAAGTAGAGAGAAAAGTAACGTTAGAGCAATCGAGTACGTTTTAGTAATTGCTCAGTTACTTTCGTGGAGCAGTAATTGGAAACAGTAATCAATTACATTTTTAATGAAGTAATTGTAATTGTAATTGGTTACTTCTTTTTCAGAAAGGTGTACAAGTCTGGCGTTGGCCAAAGCTTGAAGACATGTCGAAGAGCAATTGTTATGTGGCGGGGTACTCAGATACCTATAAAAGATCACTGGCGACACATTTCTACTTAATTGAAACGAGACCTCATGTGCAGGAGGGACGGCAGCAATGAATTGCTGCCGTTCTGCTGGAAACCTCTTGTTTTCACGCTTCCTTTCTGTCATCTGGGTGTTTGTTGCAAACGATCATGCTTACACGAATAAGCGACGAAGTTCATCATGGCGTACCCATATTTCGATTTGGTCTGACCGAAATGCAGCTTAAGTTTAAAATGCCACTTACCGTTTGCCGTTTTTTTACCGTGTTGCTCTAGCCAGTGTGCATGACTGTACGAGTGCACCGTTTTGTGTGTTAAGGCTGTTGAGGCTTGCAAGCACTCATTTTGTTGGTTTTATGCGACAAGCTAAATCGTTACACCAGCTGCCACATAATTCGCGTTTTTGGATCTATTTTATGTGTAGTGTCGCCAATGTTTAACTATTGCTATAGTTGCTATGCTCCACGCTGAACGGCTTTTTTTAATGTGCGAGTTTTCGCCTCGCTTCGTTTGTAACGGGATTTAATCAGGTTGTGTTTTATCAAAATGATTACTTCTCAAGTGCTTCTTTAACAACTTGATTCGTTTCCCTCGAGGATATCTTCGATATTGTGGTTCCCTGAAAAATGCGTTAGGAAATAGGTAGAGGGCAAGGATTTCTGTTAGTTACTGCATGTGGTATTGCTTTTCGATTTACGGTAAGAAATTCTCGTAATGTTAAGTCATTCCAGCTTGCTGCGGTCTGAGTGAACTTACCACGCAGAGCGCCTTATTTGTTTCACAGATGATGGCCTTTTGCGTGTGCATTTCTTGCTCATTTTATTTCTTTGGTAATATACAGGGTGTCCCAACTATCATGCACTAAGATTTAAAATATGCATATGCCACGTAGCTGGACAGAATCGAGGTAATATTGTTTGCCATCGCTTGGAGATACTCAGATTATTTTTATATTCCGCCTGATTGCATAATTAGTCTTAATTAATTAACCAACTTCTCAAATATTATAATTAGATAAAAAGTGTCGATGAGAAAATTGTAGTGCAACATGAAAAACTCCCGATACAGCTTTCTGTTGCTCAATACGCACTTCATAAAAGTGTTTTTCGAGCGTGGGAGATGGCCGCGAATACACGCAATATTGCCGCGCGTCTGCCCGCTCGAGGCATTTCGACCAGGAGCCCATGCCACGTGTCCCAAGCCGGTAGACAACTTTGTCAAGTGGGTCGGTGTAAGAGGCTAGATAGATATATAGATAGACAAATTGATAGACAGATCGACAGATAGATAGATTCTCAAAACGGCTGGATCAGGTAAAGAATGCTATTCGCATTAAAACGTACCAGAGCAAATATTCGCAACAAGATGTGGCATGTGTACGCTGCAGCAGAAATCTGGCGACCAATCAGCCCATCCTGATGGAATGCGAAGGCATTCACCCCGTGAGACCCGTAAGTAACGTAACGTACACCTTCCAGAAGCGCTTGGATTTAAAGTGGATGGAAGCGTCGACCGCTCAGTAGCCGAGATAAGCAAGAGACGTTTAGAGTATTGGTGGAAAAAATCAGGGACGAGATTGATACGACCGGATCCGTTACAGTCATAGATAGCGCTACAAGGTAGAAAAGCTTTGAGAAAAAAAAAGATTCAGGCGATGTACACAAGAAAGCCGCAGTTTCGCTCGAAAGGCGAAGCATCAATTGCGATAGCAAATTAGCAGAGAGCTATACAGAGTAGGGATAGTAGTTTTATCGGCTACATTAACTTGGGCACATTCACTTACTAACTCAATTAGCAAGATTGTGGTGTCAGCGCGCACAAGCAAACATGAATAAATCACACTCGATGACCGCAGACAACGGCTGTAAAAACTCTGGCGTGAGCAAGAGCGGCAGCAGCAGCGAGCGAAGGTTCGTGCGGTCTATCGCTTCAACAGAAACTGAGCGGCGAAAGCACAGTGCATACAAAGTTAGGAGCCATGTGCAGATCGCTTTCAAGATACGGTGCGCGCGACAGCCCGCAGCCGCGCAAAGTACAAGTACGCAGTTGCTGGCAGAGTGGAAGCCGCACCCCCTCGCTCCCGCGCTGCCTTCCCGCTTTCCTCCTCTCCCGTGCGAGGTTGATTCGCCAGTTCCCCTTGCGCCCAGTCGCAAGATACGATATTGCAGCAGCAGCACAATGTCGCCCCCTTCCCTCCCATGCCCCACGGCCTTTCGCACGACGGAAGACGTCGCTTTTGCTTTCCGCCGTGCGTTCGCTGTCCGTGAAAGCGGGCGGCCCTCGCGCGCTTTCATTCGCACATATATATACAGCATACCGCGCGCGGCGACGATTTTATCGCCCTTGGACTTAATGCGGAACCTCACGGCGACGACGACGCCGACGGTAGAATTTCGCTTGAAGTGTCAATATAATTGCTCTCGCAATAAAATGCTCAATGAACAACATGCATAGTATACCTGATTAAATCAAGCAGATTGGGTGACTGTTTGTCACCGCCCCGTTTCAAAGGGGATGCCAATGAGACA
The DNA here is from genome assembly GCF_013339745.2 of Dermacentor silvarum. NCBI lineage: Eukaryota > Metazoa > Arthropoda > Arachnida > Ixodida > Ixodidae > Dermacentor > Dermacentor silvarum. The sequence goes on from NC_051155.1 coordinate 201,400,154, forward strand.
TCATCATCATCATCATCACCAATATAGGTGAAGCACAACTCGTATAGTCACATTCCAGTGCTATTAAAATAAAGGTGTTCTGCTGAGGTCCAACGTACAAAGCGGAGACTTTTTACGCAAGCGAACGTTTCCTCTATAATCTTTGATAAATACGTTTCAAAGACAAAATGTGAGACGCTGGCTGCATTTTCTTCGATTAACATTTGATGCTGTCATGCCTTCGCACCATGTCCTTCACCGCCGCACAAAAGCGGCTGCGGAAGTCCCCTTAACAACTTCGGTGTAACACCTCGCACAACAAGGCTGAAACGCAATGGACGTGCCGTGTCTGCGAAAGCGTTACCGTTTCAACCTCGGAACGTACGAAAATGCAGTAATACAACAATTTTAATCAGCTAACTTTTAGTGTAAGCCAACCAGATAGGCTCTCCCCAGAACAAACCTACTAAAGCACTTAATTCTTTGCGCTGAAGCCGATGGAATCTGCGACGCCGGCATTGAAGCCTGAGTGCGTCCAAAGATTTGTCTCTAAGGGTCTCTCCTATAAATATTAAAGAGAATATCTTTCTTTGGTTACCAGGGCAGTTTCTTAGTTAAAACGTCGCAGTTTCTCGCGAAAAGCGAAGCATAGATTGCGATAGCAAACTAGCAGACAACTATACGAACTACGGATAGTAGTTTTATCGGCCTTATAAACTTGTAAACATTCGCTTACTAAATAAATTAACAAGCATGCATGGTGTAACGCGTGCACAGATAAATATGAACACATCTAGCTCGATGACGGCGGAAACTCGCTGTCAAAACGCTGGAGTGACGATGCACGGCAGCAGCAGCGAGTGAATTGACCTTCGTACCGTCTCTCGCTTCAACGCGAACTAAACGTCGAAAGCACAGCGCATATGAACCTACCGGCACTAGTTGCACTTTATCCACATTGCAGATCGCTTTGAAGATCAAATGCACGACCACGGCAGAAATGCGCTTGGAGTGTGCATATATATAATTGCTATTGCAATAAAGGCGGAGGGATTTCTCGCTTGAGAGTGAGGATTGCGCTGGAGCAATGCGTTGGCCGCAGGGGGGAGAACAAAGAGTGCTTCAGCCGGAGGTCTGAGGAGGAAAGGCTGCTCCTTATGCCCTCGTCTGAGAGCTAGCTAACCGAATTGCGGGGCGTATTCGTTCCAACTTCCAACTTCCTCTTTGAGGCATACGGGCTATCGCACGAGAGCTTTGCGGTGTCCGAAGGTTTAGATACTGTGGTCGATGGTGACACTGTGACGCGTTTCTCGGCCTGGACTGGCGGTCACGGGGTGCGTTCGTTGACGTAGTCCTTTGCGCGACTTTTGTCGAGGTGCGCCGTTTCCTCCTGCCGGCTCACTACAGCATCGTTTAAACCGACTACCACAGTGCGTGGGATCTGCACGATTTTAAAGGAAATAGTCGAAGTATGTTGTCTCCCGGGAGTGCTATCGCTTTACAGTACCGCCTTGCTATCGCTTTACAGCCCTGCCTAATACTCGCACTGCGATCTAGCTTCCGGCGTCTGCATGTTGAAAAATTTGCTGCTTACAGACGCCCCGAGTGGAAACACAGCGCAACTTTCCGAGTGACCCTGGAAACGCACGCTAGCCGCCACATGGCGCGCCGTATGGATGATAGAACCGAACAACGAGAACCACAAGGCAATTGAATGCTAAAGGAAAGCCTGAAAATTGACCGCACATGTGATTAACAGCAGGTTGCATTGAGAAGCAGGGACTGCTTTGGTACAGAGCGCCCGCAGACCTATTCTTATGTCTACGTCAGTGCGCGCTCTTTCACGGCTTGCCAGACTCTGTTTTGATGAACTTTGCTGGGCTGTCTAAACTTTTCAGCGAATAAATGACAATAAGAAATGCTACATCGATTAGCTTATACTAACGTGTCGGAGCGCATTTTGCCGTTTCAGTATTAACTAAAGTGCAATTTCCATCACCCTGACCCAGTCTTCTCGGAAGTTATTTCTTTTTATCCGTTCTGGAAAAAGAATAGTCATATGTGCGCCGATACAACCTACGATGTGTTCTTAAAAATTTCTTTCGCGCAGCTTAGCATTTTTAAAGGCGAAAATGAAAGATCTTCATGCTTTCTTTTTATGATGAAAGTAGAAAAAAAATCTTACTGCACTGCTTTCTTGTAACCAACTGAGCGTCTAAATATAATAATTTATATAATTGCTGTCGCATGATCATCAGATAATTTTCAAATAATTTCTCCTACGGAAGCTAGCGAATTGCCTTTGAGCGCAAACTTAAGTGAAGCTTACGTGTTAAAAAAAAGAAAGTCCACCTCCAACGCACATGCTATAATCTATGCGAAACTGAAGCGTGCCTTTATGCAGGTCAAAAAAGTCACAGGCCTGCGCGGCACACGCAGCACAGCCACAGCGTAAGCTGGTGGAGCGGCACAAGAGTAGCTCCAATTTCGGCACCACGCACACCAGGGTCTTCGCGACAAAGTCTCTTCGCCTCGTTTTGACGAGAACGATCTGAACTGCCAGCCCGGCGTCGACGGCGAGCTGCGGCTTGTAATGCTCTCTGCACAACAGTCCGCTGAGCCCGATGATGCCTGGCCGCGCAGGCCTGTGCCGTTTGCAGGTACCTTAACTAGATGGCGCAACCATACTGGCGGAGGCTGGGGATCGCGTTTTTTTTTTATTGCGCGCCTCATCTGAATGGCATCTCGTCGTCTGCGCCTGCGCACGCTGCGTTTGCAGGTGCCGCAAGTAGATGGCGCCACCATACTGGCGGAGGCTCGGATCATCTGCGCCTGCGTTTATAAAAGCGCATTTTTTCGGTGCCGGATAGCAAGCGCTTGCGTGGCTCAGTGGTAGCGTATCTGGCTCCCACGCAGCGGGCGCGGGTCGGTTTGTACACATTTAACTTCTACTAATCAGTCACACCTTCTGACCATATTTTCGACTCTTGTTCCGGACAATTTGTCTGAAGTCCGCTTTGTATGGGCCCCTGGTCATAGTGGAATTTCTTTAAATGAATCAGCTGACTCGCTCGCATCATCGTCACTAAATGATCCTCTCTTAAATATCCTTCCTTATTTCGCTTTTATAACAGGTGCTAGATTTAAGCTGCTTTTTATTTCTAAATTGTAATAAATCATCCCTACTTTCCGCAGAGGATTTTCGACATCTAAATTTCCGGTGGAACACGAGCAAATGCCTTTCACGACAATGCGAGGCGACATTATCAAGCTTCCATTGTAGTGTTCCCCGCCTAAACTTTTATCTTCATAGATCTGGTTTGTCCATAACTAACCTGTGTTCTTTTTGTAATCAACCAGAAACTATGGACCATTATTTATTTCTTGCCGCCGCTTTTTCTCCCTCCGCCAAATCTTCCTCGTATTTCCTACAAGTAAGCTGGGTTTAGCGCTTACTACACCAAATATTTTATCTTTGGTGCCTGTGAATTAGGCACAAGCCATTGCTCAATGATCTCTGCTATCCACAAGTTTATTGAAGCGTCGGGAAGGCTTCACTGCTAAGGTACCGACCATGAGACACTTCACTTTATTTTTTTTTATTTTTCCTAAATTTATGAATATGCCCTCTCAAAATTTCTGTTAGCATTGAGTTGACTATTGCTTTGTGTTAACTGTTTGTCTTTACCCCCATTAGGTATTTTGTTAGACGTGCATTTCAAACAATCTAATGTGGCCAATCCCCCCTGTGGGTACGAGCCATGTTTTGAGGCAACAACAAATGCAAGTTCTGCAAGCATGGCTGTATAGCCTAGTGGTTACGACGCTCGCATTGGGACCGGGGGTACGCGGGTTTGAATCCCGCCTCGGCAAGAAAGTTTATTTTATTTTCTTTCTTGGTAGTTTCTTGATACGCACCACAAATTACGGCTGGCTTAAACAGCTTCGCTGTTAATATAGGTGATATTAGCGATTGCTCTAATTGTTTTTTTGTAAGACAAAGACAGAGTTTACGTTTGTATATGTTGTTCTACCCCGGACAAAAAGCAGGAATGAAGAAGTGACTGAATAAGGGTAAAATATAGTTTTTTTTTGCCGCGTTGGTAGGAAGAAAAATTAAGTGTTCTTACGCGTTCCCGTGCCGGCGTAGTTTACTTCTTTGCTATCAACTTCAGATTGTCTTATCTCTACCACAGGCTTCAGCCGCGTCACCTTTAGCGGGATCGGTGGTAGCAGTAAGCAAGCTCTGCGCTGTCGTATAGGACGTCTGTGTGAATTCAGAGCCTGAATGTCCAACAATACCTTCCTTTCTGGGGTTTTACGTGCCAAAACCAGTTCTGATTACAAGGCACGCCGTAGTGGCGAGCTCCAGATTAATCTTGACCACCTGGGGTTCTTTAGCGTGCACTACAACACAAGCACACGGGCGTTTTTGCATTACGTCTCCATAGAAATGCGGCCGCCGCGCCCGGGATTCGATCCCGCGGTCTCGTGCTCAGCCGCGCAACGCCTTAGCTGACTAAGCCACCGCGGCGGGTCGTCTAACAATACCGAATGTCCAACGATACTGAATGCCTTATGAGACAGAATGCCCAACGGGTCCCGTGACCGGTGAGACGGAATGTCCAAAGAGAGCGAATGTCCAATGGGACCAAATGTGACACGGAGACGGAATGTGCAACGAGATTGATTGTCCAACAAGAAGGAATGTTCAACCAAGACTGAAAGTCGAACGAGACGGAATGTCCAACTACAAAAGCCAATACTTTGGTCTTCGAGATGTTTTACTGATGGGGCTTCTTCTGGAGTACCTATAACCCGACACATTCGTTTGTACGCAAATTGAGCTGTCGTGCAAGCCGCACAGTCTCATCTGCCAGGCTGCAATGGAAGGGAGTTTTCACGCGAACACAAAGTGTACAGGATGTGCCATTATTTAGTTCACCTTGATGGCGCCTTCAGAACACCAAAAGGCAAGGGGGGCCACCAAATCTGGAACTTGGACTGGTTAATCGGTTACGGCTCGTCGAGGGCTGCGCGTGCCAGGGATGGAGAAGATCGGCTCTTCCCGACTGTTGAGAGCTAGTATTGTATGCAAACAAACCCTGGCATGGCTTCGGCATTGATGGCACCAAACCACGGACCGCCCTGGTTCCAGCTTTGGTCCCACCGCTGCCCCTTGGGTGCGCTGCAGATCCTGCAGCCACCCGCTTCATTATAATCTCAGATGCTCTCCAGAAGCCTGCATTTGTCGGTTACATGAGGCCCCCTGGAGCAGTAGTTGTAAAGAATTCAATCCTCGCCCAGGGACAGGGGTGGTCAATTTTGCCGGATTCCGGATAGATGAAATGTCCAGTGAGATAATGTCCAACCGAGACGCAATGCCCAACGATATGGAATGACCAACCGAGACGGAATGTCCAATGAATCTGAATGTGCACTATTGAAAATTCCGTCGCGTTGGATATTCAGGCCGCAAGTGGGCCATGCGCACTGGCAGTCTCGCGGTAGCACATCGCTGTAGTTTATCACGTGCGTGTCGTCACCCCCTGCAATTGAGTTTGCATGATCGCTCTTTCTATAATGTCTGCGTTTTTCTTTCGCTAAATACGCGTTCGCAATAAAAAAAAATACGAATTTCATGTTACAGTTTTTGCCCAATATCCGATTGGGTCTCGAAAAAAATATGCAAATTCCATAGATATAGTGCGTGAAATTTGCTGCAAGACAGCTTTATTGGCGGTTTTCGTCTGTCATTTCCGCTTCCACGCTTGCCTTGGTTTTTACTCCGTGCAGTATGACTCGCCTTTCTATTCCAGCTTTGATTGGCGACATCTGTTTAAAGTAATCGACAAGGAGCTCGTACTCAATCGGACCTTGAAAAGGAAAGAGAGGTAAAATGTGAGTTATACGTATGTGTCTATGAGCAGGCACACATTAAAACATGGACGTGGTTCAGGCATAGATAGCGCTTATATTGTTAAATACTGAAACCATGCGATAGAAAGTGCTAACAGGGGCATTTCTCTTTTATATCAGTGTCTCGTAATTCTACTCGCCGGCCGGGACACATTACGCTTTAGCGTACCATAACCTGCGGTGAACTTTTGCTAGACTGCCATTGAAAGAGGTTAAACAAACATAGCAGACACAGACGTACAATTCTCTCATTGTTGTCTACCAAACGAAATCAATTCTCTCAAGTGTATGCTCAGGCTTTCGACCCAGAAGCCCCATGAGATGGTGGGATGGAGAACTGTTTCATCTGTTGCTTCTCAGCATTAGCAACCAAGTGGCAAGTCCACGGGTACTCACGTTGCACGTACGCGCAGCACGAGCAGACGGAGACAGAGCAAGGAAAGGAAAAAACGGTGCGCTGCGTCCTGTCCCTGTTTCTTGCTCTGTCCCTCTCTACTTAGATTTTACACACTTTCAATGTCGCACCAACTAGCTCAAAGAAACGTGTAAGGTACAGACTTGTTTTTCTATTCAACGGTTCTCGTAACCGCTAATTATCGGTCACCACAACGGACGCTAAGGGCGCATTCACACCTGCGATTGAAAGAGGCCGTGTGACCAATCGCGACTAGCCACCAAGGAGTGACTAGTGACTAGAGACGTTTACACGGGCAAGCGCAACCTGCCCATCGCATCACCGAACTGTCCCGTGAATAATGCCGTTCACATCTGTTCCCACCATTCGCACCATCATCGCCACGTCGAATAACCGTAAGAGCGTATTGCGACGTCCTGTTCCTGCGCCGCTGATAGATGCAGCACTTTTGCCACTCCAGTCACCGAGCTGAACAATGGATGGAGCAGTGAGCGACCGAACCGAAACGGTCGCTTTTCTCCCAAAGCGACAACTTGTGACTGCCACTTTGCGACCAACTTGGTCGCGCGACCTCTGCGACTCGCCAGTGTGAATGCGCCCTAAGAAAGCCGCTACAATCACTCAACAGAAGACGGTGGCAAGATGGTGGCTTATCGTGGCTAGTACCGTATTGTTACCCTGTGTGACTCGTCGTTGCAGGGTGATGCAAGTGTCGTTTATTTGTGTATTTTGAAGGGAATGGTTAGCAGAAAAGCTGCCTCAAACCAGCGAAACCTTGGGCGCTATAAAGTAAAATGATTCCAAACTGTTTTGATTCCAAACTCCTGTCGTCAAATTTACGTAACCACCGACGCAAGCATCGGGCGGTGACCCAAAGCATTGTCTGCACAACCCAATCAAACACTCTCCTCTTTTATAGGAGGTCACATTTGTTCGATTTCAAAACCAATAACATTGTCTACACTCAGCGGTTTTTCTTACATAATTGGCTGACAGAGTCGAGGAGCACGCTCTAGTGGAGAGGGTTTCGATGGGGCCGAGCCAGCACAGTGAAAATAGATAACCGCATGAAGAGGGTGGTGCCGGCTTCTCCGATTGGTCCGCTTCGCCTTACTTAGCTTGCAGTGGCTGGTCGAAAATCGCGGCGGCGTGCAACGGGAGGATAACAATGCCGCCAAAAAGGATCCTCAGCAAGGAAGAGTTGGCAGAGCGATGTCGTATGCATACCGAAAGGGCTCGATAACGTTTTACTGCCACGCAAAAAGGTTTATCATGCGCAAATAAATACATGCTCACCGGCAGGTGCGAGTAGCGAGGGCCTGATCGATCGGCGGGCAGCCATCTTCTATTTCTTTCGGAACGGGGCAGTCTGTGGCTATTCAGAAAAAGTTCCAGTTGTGTTCGGCATAATAATGCATTTTTTTTCGCGTACGCGTCACTTTGACGTGGTGAGTTTTCGCGGTTTTGTGTGGTCGCGTGACCGACAGGCTAAGTGGGCGTAGCCAGAAAACATTGGACCAATAGCAGAGGGTTAATGGTGAAAAGGCGTCGAATCAGGAATGATTATTTTTCTTTTGTGAATTCAATCATGCATAATCAGTGTGTACACGTTATATCAGATGGGCAGCTATCGCGGTTTTCGCGACGTCGCGTGACAGACAGGCGAAGTTGGGAGTGGCCCGAAAATGTTTTGAGCAATCATGGAGGCTGATTGCAGAAATTGGAATCAAAAGAGTTTGGAATCATTTTACTGTTATAGCGCCCCTTCTTTAAGAGGAACTGGTAACACGGACATGACTTGTCGCACCCACACCGTTATTGACGTCTCGCAAGGTTTGCGAGGCAAAAGAGTAGGCGATTTGCGCTGTTCGCACACTCTGGAGCCCGAAGATGCTTGCAGCAGTACGTCACTCTTACCTCCTTCGCTGACGTTCGTGCACACGTCGAAGCCGTCTCCGCCCTTGGCTAAGAAGTCAGTCGTGGCAACATTGTACACGGCATCATCCCGTACTTTTTCGTATACGGGAACGTAGCATCTGGTACACAGGATTTCCAGTAGCACAAGTCGCTGCATGGGTGGCCGTGTCACATCGAACTCAACTTTCATGCCTAAGTGAAAAGAGCGTATCGAAAATTAAAGTAAACATGACCGAACAGCCCTACACGACCGATCATTCGACGGACAATTCAATGGCATGAATAAATTTTTTTCTCCCTTTGCACTAAAAAAAAGAATGTTTCACATACTACCATTCTGAACATGAAAGCGAGAACAGAGGACTTGCTCAAATATTAGTAAAATATGTCGGTGGCCACGCGTACTTGTATTTTAATTATGACAGTGAACATGAATAAAAAATTAGCCTCCAACGACGCATACATTTTTTTCTGGCGCAGCAATCCTTAGAAGAACGAGAGTTTGCCAGAACTTGGACTAAACATGAAATTCTAGACACTTAATGGTTAGAAATTTCAAGCGATTTTCTTTTCACAGCGTAAATGCTTTGATGATCGGAGAGGCATGGCGAAAGAAAATATAGCATTTTACAGTCGGATTAAGCATTCCTGCCAACCTGTGAACATTAAAATTGGTAAAAACCCAGCTGACAGAGATGGGGGGGGGGGGGGGGGGGGAGAGAAGGTAGCACGCAGTTTTAAGAATTTTGCCCTGAACAAGCACCTTCTGTGGTACACATACGCGCTTTTTATAAACGATGACTTATCTTTACACGTTGCATGCACTGAAGCATTAGCAAACATGGTACAGGTGAGACTGACAAGTAACACTTTTTATTCTGTCTTTTCAGCCCAAGAACAATACGTTTTTATATACAATAACATTTTCAGCTAGCTACTTTTCTGACGCCGATTTTGCCTGATTCAGGAACTTGTATGAATGAACTTGCTCGAGTCAATTAAATACCATTTTCGTATATATGGTGTCTTGTGCTGCCAGAAGTAGGCGGCGCAGGTACAATCACAATTCCTTTTTTGCAATCTCGCACCGACTCATCTTTAAACACCTTTAAAAGTTTTACACGAATTGTATTTATTTTTTTTAAACAGGACGTTATCATTCGTAAAATTGTAGAACTGGCCTAAATGCGTGAACTTTACAAAATGTTCGGACTAGTTGGCCGGTATGGATTAGGTTAACCCCTTATCGCGTGTAGGTTAGTGTCAAAAGCACATCTTAACTCTGTTACTATACGCTTTCTCATTTTAATTCATGCTATCTGCTTCGGTCATCGCTTTTGAGCTACTCTAATAGAGATATGCAGCCGTTCTTGCCTCTTGCTAAAAGGCTAATCCAGCACGTATTACTACACGTACCGAAACACCCGTTTGTTCATATCAGTTGCAAGCTTGCAATGTGTGTAGAAAGGCCAATTATGTGAGTCAGCTTTGCACGATGAAACTGCATGTAGCGTTCTGTTAGATGTACACAAAGTATACGTCTTTTAAGTGGAAGTAAAGTTAGCTCTCTAATATCCAAACACAGTTACACATCAGTTGAGGTGATAATATGGCTATCTAGGTCATATGCGCTAGTGAACGCACAGTAACGTTTCCGACTTTCTGCGACAGCACTATCTGCAATCCTCACGCACATGAATAAAACAACTTGTTCGCTTTTGTTTCGGGCCACTTTAACAAAAAAAAATTGCGCTTAGAGGAAAACTTAGTAATTGATTACTTAGTAATTTGTTTTCTAAACTATCCATAATTGAAACATTGCTCCAGCGTATCAAAAATGCTATACTATGGGCTATTAGTTAACGTTCTCTTGCCTAAATTAGAACTTTGAGGTATCAAATTCAACGTACCGTAAATCATACGTTGGCCATTACACATTTAACTAATTAGTTTGAGTATGAACATAAACTTCTCAAAAGTAAAACCACGGAGTGCATAAGGAATAGTTTCGAACCTGCTGACAAAGCTGGGAAATAGTGGAAAACCGTTGCTTCTTCCGCTGCGAGGTGCAACCAATATACCCTCACCCAACTCCCTCTCGACCCTCATGAGTTCTCTGGGAGCGCGGGTCCGAAATGGGACCGCCCGCGCCCGAAGAAAGCGCCCAAGAGACGACGGAGGGTGACCGACGCAAGTGCAAGCTGCTCGAATCAACGTCTGCCATGATCCATGACCGAGAACATAGAGCTACGACGGACACCGGAGGCTGCAATACTAAGCACAGGTGAATATCTCCGTGTCTTGCTAGCCTGCGTCCTGTCTCCTCATCAAGCATCCCAGAAGCCAGCGCTTCTTGTCTTAAAGACTCATTAAAGCGTTTTTAACACGAAAGTGTTTTATCCCGGGTTTCACGAGTGATTTCGGGCAACGAATGTAACAGATGTAATAGTCGCCATCTAGAAGGGCTGACGCGAAGCACTGCATTGTGACACTAACGAGCGCTGACAGGGAGCGCTTCGGCAGTTACAGCACAGCGGAGGGTCCAACACGGTGCAGACATAGAATAAACAACCAAGTATAGCCTCGTGCAGTCTCATAAAATAATTATACAATAAATAATCATACAATAATAAAAAAATTGGCCGCCATCCCACCCTTCGAACGTGAATGTCTATACTTGCGGACAACTTTCTGTGGCAATGAAGGGAAAGCTACGGAGCCAAAGCGCGCACAAGTGAGAGCGCTTCTGAAAAGAGTCCCACATTTTAATCCATGTTAGTTTAGGCTGGGGAAGAGAAAACATAAACACCTTATTAGCAACAGTTAAATATGACAGAATGCACCACCGAGTGTAAAAGTTTACTTATTTTGCAGCTTTTCCCTTCCGCTTCTGGGAAAACGCGAAACCGTCGCACGTGGAAGCTGCTTCGATTCAGCGTCTGCTCCGAGCAACCAAAAGCACTGTCAAACGCTGCCGGACTACTTGGCGCGGTAACATATGTGCAGCAGCCACGCGCCCGTAGCTTTCCCTTCATTGCCACAGAAAGCTGTCCGCGAGTATAGCGAAGCTGTATCAAACACCTCACATGGTCTAACATTGTATTCACGCTGTTCTTCTGGTGTCGTTAATTTCCGTGGTCTACCCATGGCAGTCTTAGAATGAACTGAATGAGTTGCTTGACGTGTCTGCCTTTTATATATGAAAGCGTGGTGACGTCACTAAATATATATAGCTATATGCTGTATGCCTTCAATTATTAACCTGGAGTTTTGTGTTTAACACCACGAACTTTTCCGACCAACGAGAGCTGTAACCTTCGCTGTAAAACACTATTATTATTGTCCGATGGCAGGATTCGACCACAGAAACTCTGGAAGAGAAGACCGATGTTGAAGCCACTACGCCACGGACGAACGCCTCGACAAACGACATAAAACGCCCTTATGAATTTATCACGGGCAAGCCAGTGCATTGAGACGCTCAATTGGCTGGTTTCGATTTGGCCACCTCGCCCAGCTGAATCGTTGTAATTAGCAGCGATTTTGCGCGTTCGCAGCGTCTAGCTTCTGCACTTCGAAAAGTATACATTGCTCGGAAATTTGCGACAATGAAGGCATATGAAGCGCAATAAACCGAGTCACAAGAACGTCTAAATCCACAAGCACGAAGATCAGACAAATCCATGTACTTCTGTGGCCTCGATCGTGTGGGAAGTTAGCGTCGGATTGGCCTGTGGCACCTCGTCACCTGCGGATTGCGGCTTCAACGTGCATTAGCAGTGCATCGCCTACTGCTTCGCTTGCGATGGCACCACCTAAGACAACTGTCGCTCTAAAAGGCGCAGAAAGGCAACGACGTCGCCGGGCGACTCCCGCTCTCCTCCGGTGAGAGACACGCTAACAATGCCTTCGCACGTTCGCGGCGCACGGTGCGAACTCTGCCACTGGCATTCCTGCAGCTGTGCGCGTCGCAGCTCGACTGGCTGCCGTAGCCACTACGGAGCCGGACCAGAATGCTCGCACCTTCGCCAAAAAGAGACTCGCCAGCAGGACGGCGCTCGCCAACAAGACGCCGTGCGCTAAGCAAACCTGGAACATGGTCGCCGACCCACAAATTATGCGCCTTTCGCTGCAGCGGTTCACGGAGCAAAAATGCAACAGCTTCTGTGACGACATGTCTCACTTTCGTGTTGAACCAATTCCTATGAAAAGGGGATCAACCATAATTTCTTTTTTTTTTATCACTGTGCGTGTCGTGTTTGGGCCGGCGCGCCAGTGTGCCTCAGAGGTCGGTAGCAGCAAGTTTTTTGCGTGTGCTGGGAAGCTAGACAGTGCCCGAAGCGTCGAAGTAGCAGCTGGACCTGGGTGGAACCCGCTTAGAAGCATCATTTTCGGCTATGAATGGTATCATCATATCGTGCCTTCTTTTGTTTATGCCTTTTTCACTGAGGAAGTATGCATGTCACAAACCCCATAGCCACTTTTAATCTTGTCTTCACGTTATGGATATGTCTAGAGGCTTACTTACGCTGCAGGTGAATGGAACAATTTGTCACCAAATCTTAGTCGCATTAATTTCTATTCATAGATTACGCAGGAACTTTACGAGTAAAGTAATATACGAGTAAAGTATATATGAGTGATGGCGGCGAAGAATATGATAAGCGTTGCACCCTTTCTTAACTCGCAGTTATATACATGTTAGTGAGTGCCTCTAACATTTTCGACTTTCTGCAGCAGGGTTGGCCACACTCCTCACCCGACACGTGAAGAAAGGAACCCGCAGGTGAAGACACGTTGTAATTCGACATCGAATACTCCATCATTTTCTTCAGGCTCTTTCCATTCATAGTTGCGACGACGATTGTCTGCCCGAAAGGCAGTGCCGACAAGATGTCTCCCATCGTGACGCTCGCTGTAGAAAAGAAATTCAGAAAAGGTCTTTAGCAGAAATGCTCCTTTATCACAGCTGCCACACGCATCGCTGTCATAATAAAGTTCTTGTGTGCTTCATTGTTACCGTATGAAACACATTGTGGGATTAGAAGCAAGTCCCTACTTGCCCTATGTGCGAAAACTGACATTTTTAGTTGTGTATTCCCGACCTAAAATATTGTTCGTGTGTTTATTAAGCCTTGCAAGTGTAAGCACCTCGCTTAAGTTCAACTGGCTGAAAATTAAAGGGACTGTGCATGTCTGCGGACATCTCTACTTTCGTGTTTATCAAAACATTCTACGAAAAAAAAGATACATTTTTTATTTTCAAGGGATCGATGACACTACCGTGATCATTAATTAATTCCTTTTTGGGGCTTTGCTAAGTAGCCAGTTTTACTTAATCCCACGACGTACGCCAAGATCAACGCACCATTTTTAACTGTCATGTTTGAGCGTATGTATAATTATAACGTGAAGAGATTGGAAAAACATGAGGGATACACTGCTGGCCGCTCAGCTCTGCCAAGCGGCCAGTAACATCAACATAACACCAGCTATAAGAACAGTGAGCACGACCGGCTGTCAGAGTTCACATTTAATTTTATTTCTAACGAAGGGCCATCGACTAGTATGTCCGCATATTGTGTTCTATTCTCTGTATAATTCGAGATGTCAGAAGAGATGACGCAGTAGTTGCTCCCACAGGCAATGAAAAGGAATATATGAGGACAGAACTGCGGTCTCACAACACGTGCAAACCGCTTGCGTTCTGCACAAGTGCGCTTGTTTCCTCTAAGAAAGTCATACACCTAAATACTTTCTATGTAGATTCAACTAAAACTAGCTTCATGTGTAGGATCTAGCGGTAGCGTGGTGTGCTCTCAAACCAAGACGCCACTGGTGGGCTTAAGGGTGGGTGGGTTTTCTTCTGTGGCTGTCTTGAGGAGTAGTCAGTCAAATGTGTGAAAGTACGCAGAACCATTGCTTCATCATATGACGCTTAGATAAAAATGGCTACAAAGACTGCGCTAAAGTTCTGGTGCTGCCATGCCTTCAAGCGAGCAGATGATTAAGAAAGTGTTTCACACTGCAATATGAATGTACACGTCCTGACTGAAGGCAACTGTACCATGCAGAGGTGTCTAATAGTGCTGCAGCTCCACTGTACAAATCGGTATTGCCATAGCAATGAAGTAGCGTTAATAATAAGCTCAAGCCCTATGCCGTGTACTGTTGACTTACCTGTTCGGAGGATGGGCGCGCGCAGGCTACCGCCGTTCACGATAGCCCCATTCACATTCGACCAGACGTTGCTCGAGCGCGGCTTCTTGTTGGCATAGTAATTGAAGTACGAGTCGGCGACAAGATTACCCAGGTTGCACTCGCGCAGCCGGCAAACGTCCTCGGCATGCTCCAGGGACACCCTCGAGCTGCCCACGCGAATACGCATTGCGTGGTACACCCTCTCACGGTGCGGCTCGATCACCCTCAGTATATGCGGGTCTGCGGCAGCAAAACAGTAGAATCAACTACATGACGTGCGTCAAAATGTGTCTGCGATTTTTTAAAGTACAGGAGTACATCAGCTATTAGAGTACTGCCCTAAAGAGAGAACAGAGAGACTGTAGATTAAAAAGTTGACATTGCGAATTAGCAAGCATTTTTATCAGAATTAAGACTTAGCAAAGAGACAACCCTTTGCCATGACTGCCGGGCTTGTCATGACTAATGACGCTTTCCAGTGGGCTCTGGTGAGACCTAGCGCCAGTCTTAAAGATGGTGCCAAGACCAGCATGAGCCCTCACGACAGCAAGTTTCGAAGAGTTGTGAGTGATGCTGCATGGTGACCCACTAGAAATGGCTGTGCTGTAAAAAACTAAGGCAAAATTCATAAAGATTTCTAGGGGTAAAAAATCTCTATCTTCGGTCCGCACTCTCCTATATTGTGACGTTTGTCTCAATGATTAAACTGCAATGACGTTTACAAACCGTTCGGTCGTAAGAACTGCTTTGTGAATACGGGCGCCCGAAAGGAAAACAAAAGTGTTCTTGCTTTTGGAAGTCATCAAATTTCTGGTGTGGCCCAGAAGAAATTGACTATGGTTTTTAACTGATACGTAGACATAAGGAAAAGGGAAATCAAAGTGGATGAAAAGATAACTGGCCCTCAGTGTGAGCCGAACCCCCAACCTCCGCATTACGTGCACGGTGCTCTACCAATTTAGTTGTAAAGCTGGCGGCTTTCCTCTCGTGCAATTTCTTGTGTATTTGTGTATGTGTACTATATGTTTGGCCCTGGGAGTGTTAGCGCCACTCATAGCCATTGCGGGGGAGGGGGCCCATCCTTTTAATTGCAGACGCCATGTGAATTTAGAAATGGTCAACTGGCCAATAAACTCTCGAGTGCTACCTGAAACCACCAAGTAGGCCAGAGTCCAGACCTCGATTGCTATACAATACTTGCCAACCTACGAACCCTAAAATTTCTAACTATCCCTACGAAAAAGACCTAAAAAGGGGAAGGTCTGGTACGCTTCTTTTTAACGACAATAGTTTTCTGAGTGAGCTGCCCCTCCACGTTTCCACATCGGGTGTTCCTAGCCTCTTCCGTGGGCCGATCGTGAAGGTAGTGCATTGTAAAAATATAGGCCGATATGTGCTACTAGGTATCTGCCCCTTGTTTACTCGTAGCCGTGATGCTTGTGTTACGTATATTGCCGGATTGACGGCCGGACTGACGGCCGAATTGGAACAGCTAGCACAAAAACACACTTTAATCATTACGCTGCGAACGCCCGCTCCCACTACGGCGTGCCTTATAATCGGGTCGTAGTTTGGGCATGTAAAACCACTAAAATTATTCAAAATGAACACCTCACGATACGTAAAAATGTGGACCGATCCTGAAGACAAATAATTTTAAAATGTGGGCTGTACCTGAACGTAATGCAGTAAAATAAAGTGTTGATGCAGTCCAACACTCCTCCTAGTCACCTCACTCGAGGAGTAACGGGATAGAGTGCCGTGCGACGTGACTGCGCCCTATTCTCTCTCCCCCCCTACTCGCCGAGGAAGACATTGTCTTTGATCGCCTTCCGACTTTTCAGTTTGTCTAAAGCACACACACAGTGTGAGATGCATAAGTAATTTATTCCCAATGATTTACCTTTAGATGCGACAAACAAGCATCAGTGAAAATGAACCAGACTGAAAAGCAAAAATCACGTATCTGTGGCTGATTTTGCTTGCTTCAGGAAGGACTCACGATAATCTTGCTCGAAGCAGGTCATCCTCTGGTATATGGCGCCTCGAGCTACCACAACATGGTTGCTTAGATTCAATTGCAATTTCTTTCTTGTTTGCATTTTTTGCTGTCTTGTGCCTCAGTGTGCTTCAACACCTTTATAAGATTTACGCGAACAAAATCGATTTTTGTTTGTAAAACTTGACGCGACATTCGTAATATCGTCGAACGGACCCGAATTCCGAAACTTTACGAAATATTTGGGAGAGTTGCCAGGTATGCTATCCGCTCAACGAGAAGAAGGGGAATCGAGGGGCTCAATTTTTGTTAATCACCACCACATGCTTGAGAGTTGGTACCTTCAGGTATTGATGAATTTATCAGAATTGGGTTTCCTGACCAGGACTTCACTCTCCCGTCGTCATCGAAGGTGACCCTGAGGAAACCCAGGAATTTGCCGAACCAGAATGCTTGGACGACGAGACCGGTGGTGCCGTCACTTCTCTTCACTGTCGTTGGGTAAGGACCAGCGGGCACGTTCTCGGGTGGGTGATCATTCCCTTTCGCAAGAATAAAGAAGAGTTTTCATATTACAAGATCATTGCGTTGTGAGCAAAGTGCAAGGCGGACAGAACCGTTGAAACAAGCGAACCCCTGGCCCACGTAAAATATGTTGCTTAGGATTTGCTGAAGTACGCGAAGTGAATACGCTGAAAAAGACTCAAGAGGACACGGCAAATTGCTGCCCCCTTTAAACGTTTAACTTCATCGTAATAGAAATTATGGAATGGGAAGATGTGCAATTGACCCTATATTCAGAATTTCCGAAGGGCCGTGCTTAGGGAAGTTGATCACATGTCTACGGCTTATAATTCGTGCTGTAGAACTTCTCTCCCCGTGCAGGTGAACCTCTACAAAAAAAAAAGTAGCAGTCACGTTTAGTTGGGTAAAGAATTTGATTTTGAAGTTTGGGCACGTCGGTGAAAAAACGAACAAGCAACCGGCACATACTCGGAGTGCATGTAGCTATGCAGGATGATATGCTTTATATTTACATCATAGTTGACAAAAGAGGCCAGATTTCGAAAGGAAGACACGTTTACAGAATTTTAGATTAGACCATATTAGTTTCGAGTCAATAGGTCCTCAAACGTAGAAACAGTGGACTGTCTTACGACGTGGCAGCAAGTTAGGCCACTTGGGAAATTCCAGGCGCGTCTCTATACGACTCTGATTCCGTGCGCGGATGGTAACGATGGCCTTTAGCAAGTACTATCAACCAAAAAATTTACGTACCGCAGGATCTCAAAAAACGCTAAATATCCAAGCAGCCTTTAAAAGTAGACGTTAAAACCGTACATCACAATGTTGTTCGCATATACCAGTAGAGGGTAAAAATGGGAATACCAGGCTGCGTTTTGAGGCTGCGGAGATATTCAGCTTTTTGTCGGATCCCTTGGTCCCGTAAACTTTTTTGGTCGATAGTACATATGAAATACTTTGAAATTCAAAGTTTTCGGCAACAAAGTACTTTCTTGTGAACTATACACACTTGTTGGCGAAGACTGTGCGGAGATACCGATCCGTTCTTTGTTGTTTCTCGGAGAAAACTTATTTCCGTTTGGTTCTATAAAACAAGAGCTGCAGTATAATAGCGAAGGCGTGGATGTTGCTTAATTATGTCGCAATGCAGTACGTACCATTGTAGAGGAAGGTATTTGTGTGGCCACCAATGACCAAGTCCACGTCGGTGACGTTTCGGATCAATTCAATGTCCTTCAGGTAGCCTATGTGCGTGATCGCAATTATAATCTTAGCGCCCATGTTCTTCAGCACCCTTGCTTCCTTCTGTATCGATTTAGCTGCGTCGAAGAACTTAACTGGTCCTGTAAAACATTAACGAAGAAAAAAATGAGTGCTTGTCGAGCTGGCAGTCCTTGGTGACATTTCACATTGAGGTGAAATCTCGCCAAAGGTTTTAAATGGAGCTGTATGCAGCTGAAATCTATTTGGACCCATATTCTCGGCAGTTTTGTTTGTTAGCGACCGTCACAATTCACCCTTACCATGGTCATACATTTATTGTCCTGCTGATCGCCATCTTTTGTGGCAGGAACCCATTATTAGTAAAAAGGGAGCGCTATATTTTGCAATGCAGTCGAGGTTCGATGCTACCACGATGATTTTCCGATTTTGGGGCTGATACGAATTATGAAAAAAAATGTTGCGTAGATCTTACGCCCATGCTGGAATGTTACGCGCATGCTGAAGGGTTACTGAAGTCAAGCACTTAATCAGTTCAGGCTAATAAAGTATTCCTCGAAAAATAACTTTTGTCACTACCGTGATAATAGGGTGAATATTAGATGAGAACATAAAGAAAGGTCAACGTTCTATTTTCTTAATTTCGCGCCGAAAGCCCCAGCACCAGTAGGTATATTGTGACGTACACGTATTTCAAACAATCTTTTCATATTTGGGCCCCGTTGGCTCAGTAAAATTTCCCGAAACTTCCCAAGTTCAATCTCTGGCTCGTAGTCGAACCCAATCTATTCATTTTTTACCGATCAACAATTAACTAGGCTTGAGCCGATGCCGTCAAAATCCACGACCTCACGACGAGCTGGTGTGGCCACTTCAAGCCGGCATCGCCACCTGTCTTTTCTTTTCGCGCCTTTCCTGAGTTACTAAGCCTCTTCTCGCAGTAATAGTAGTGCTCTTGGCGTCTTAGAAGGGTAATTTACTAGTACAGAAGAAATAATTTTTTTCTCTTTATTGCTCCCTTAAACGAAGTCTCGGTGCAGCACTTAAAATGCGATGCGCGTAATTGTGCTTCTTTTCATTCTACGCTACGTGTATACCCTCACGCAATGTTTATGCACCTCACACGTCATAACTGCTACGTCATGAAATGTATGCGTTGATTCACTACACCTTTCACAACGCATACAAAATTGCAAACGCCTACTAAGGAGATTGCACACTGTGAGACGTCGACGCAGCGGTGTCACCAGAACGAAGACAATGTATGATGCTTATCGAGGGATGCAAGGAAAGTTTCACTTTAAGAAGAGTACCGAACCAAAATGAAATAAGTCTAATCAGTTAAGTTTCAGAATCACTCGAAAGTGCTCACGGTTCGCGGTGGATGACATGAATTTCTAGGTTTCTGGATCACTCAAAAATTCTACCGGTCCGCGGTGGATGGCCCAAATTCCTGAGCCGCTGTGAGACTTCTCACAACCGGGGCAGTACGGAAATGGCGTAGGCTATACAGTTGCGAAGTCGGCGTCAGTGTTCTTGGCCTTCTGCGATCAAAGCGGAGACCTGGGTTATTGGAAAATCTGACAACGTAGCTGAAGAAATCAGCACTCATAGTTTTACGCATCCCAGATAGGCCTCCTTGACAGCATTGACTGAAGAACGGTCTATAAAGCTATCATTGCTTTGTATGGGCCCCTGAATGTAGCCACCATAGATAAACAATTATATCTTACGTTCACACTGGTACTCCATTATTGCTTGTACGGAACCATGCGAAGTTCTGATGAAACAATTTACCATAAAAAGTTCCGCGAAATTCGTATCCTCGATGTTGTACTGTAAAGATTGTCTCAAAACGGGGTTCCGATAAATTTATATCTAGAATAACACTCTTAATTTGGATAGTTAAATTTTCTGTATTCTTTACGGATTACAGATAACTTTACTTGACATTTTGCCGCGCTCTTGCATTCTTTTCAGGTTTGATAATGCATTCGAAGGGTTAATTAGCACTTGACACTTGAAATTGCCAATAGTATTGAATGATAGGGTCCGGTGCCTAAAGTACTGCATACCAAAGTGCTATCAGCTTTATAAACATGCCAATACTACATCTATTCTGGGTTATCGCATGTTGATGTGACACACGCAGTGCATAATATAGAAATACTGTGGGTGTTTGTTCGCTGTTAGACATCATCAATGTAGAGACGGCGGAATTTTGTAAACAATACAAAAGTAATTGAAACAAAATTCCAAACCATGAAAGTGATCTTGTCATATAGCCGAGCGACTCACGAGACAATTAAATGGGAAAGCTGACCAAACGACATTACTAGCACGACTCTTGCAGTATGGCTTCTTGTCAGCTCGGCCTGCACGGGAATGCTGGGGCCTGTGACCCGTTCTCCGGCCGTAAATTTTTTTTCAGGTATATACACTTTATTGTAGACACCAAAGAAATGTATACGAAACACTGTTTGGACCAATAGTTCTAAAGCTAGTAACCGATACACAAAGTACGTGGTGCCAACTATCTCTATTCATACAGACGACACCGCAACTGATGCACGTCGTTTAATGTAACAGTTATTAGTCGCATGTTATGAGAGTAACAACAATTAACAGCAGACTAACCCGTCCTAGCAACACGATGCTTATTGGCCTAGTGCGCTAAGCAATAATTGACGCCAGCAAGCTGCCAGGTGCCACAAATATAAGATATTTGTGTCTCATACAAGCAAAATTGCGGCATGACCTCGTTAACTTTGGCAAGTTGTATATCCAAGCACATTTTGGGAAAATCGTTATGAAAAGCGAAGTATAAACGTAACGAACTCTGTTTTCATCAGCGCATTTGGAAGTATTATTTCTGTGCAACAAAAAGGAAAGAAAGAACATCATAGTGGTGGAAATATAGCTAAAAAAGGAACAACAAAAGAAAAAGAAAGGAAAGAAGTCAGCGTATGGCATTGCAAACAATAAGAATAAAAATAAAAGGCATCAGTGAAAAACAAAACAGCCTTCCTTATATTGTACAATTGGCCTAGGCAGATTCTATGAAAGAGTATTTATGCAATGCACCATTTCGGAGAAACAATGCGCCCACGCGTAAGCAAGCTGTCCTTGATATCACTTCTAATGAACAGAACATTTAAGCATAGTAACTAGACCGCAAACAACAAGTGGTTGTTCTTCGGCCAAATCGTTTGCGACAATACAGCCATCTGCTGACATTTGCTGAAAAAAATATATTCTCAAACGCAAAACTGAACGCCAGATGGCGCCACTCCATTGGCCGTGGCTGCACATTTTATTAATATTAGCGGCAGTGAAAGCGGCAGTGCGTGCTGTGAGGGTATGAGGAGGGCTCGTATTGTGTAACATTGCAGTTTATTTTTGATACTTCTTTTATTATTAAAGAAGTATCATATTATGCGTCACGCCGAATACTCTAGCCTAGGAATAATGGTGGTGCGTTGGTGTCAGAAACAATGAGAAATAGCGAAAAGAATGGAAAATAAAATCGGTCGTTAGAAAAACAATTATGCAGAAGCCATCGGCGATTGTCAATGTGACCGAATATCCGTTAGGAAAGGACGGAAGAACGAGCGAGCGACAGTCTTGTGGCAGCTACGCCTACTTACTAAGTTTTTTTTTTTTTTGCTCAAATGACCACTATGCATACCCAGCACAGATAAATCCCGATAACCGCTTCGATATCACCTGTGAACAGTGTCTTGATTGGTTTGAAAACTATTTAATTTCAGTCGAACCCGGTTAAAGAGAAACCACATATAGCGAATTATTGTGTATATGAAACAGCTGTAAAATCCCCTTGAAAATTTCTGTATAAAAATTTTATTTGATATATCGAATTACCTAATATCGAACTTTTTTGTGATCCCCTTCAGATTCGACATATCCTGGTTCGACAGTAATTCCGGGGTTTTACGTGCCAGAACCACGGTTTGATGATGAGGCATGCCGCAGTGGGGAGATTTCGGATTAATTTTTACCAGCTGGGATTCTTGAACGCGCACCTAAATCTAAGTACGCGAGCATTTTTGCATTTTGTAATCACCGAAACGCGGCCACCGCCGTCGAACGCGCGACTTCGGTCTCAGCAGCGCAACGTCCGTAGCAGGGTACTTTAATACATTTCCATTTCCATGGCCATAGCCACTAAGCTACAGTGGCCGGTTTTATCGGTTTGAATGCTATAGCGTTGCTATAGTCTGTCCTATCATAGCCCTGCTTTTGGAAAACTAGTGCTTATTGACTTTTTTGAGAGCAGTGAAAGATACATGCGTGATCAAATTATGTGTGAGATCACCGCAGTCGTACAGGTTTTTTTTTTTTTTGCATGATAAAACAAGGCGAACGAAAGAGTGTTACCAACGCTGTCGAGTTTATGTTTGGATAGCGTTTACCCCGCGTTCGTTTTTCCTTTCGCCAAGGCTCCAATGCAAGCACGTCTTAAATTCCATTGAAAGAAGTTATAGCGGTTATTCTTCTTCGGGTCGTCTACTAAAGCTTTCCTTTACTAAGGCCTAGGCTATACCTATTGCACAATAATAATGATTGAAGTATGAAATAAACATCAAAAATATTTGCGCGAAGTAGAAAAAGTTTGTCGAATTAAAATTGAAAATTTGAAAGTCAACATGAAAATTGAAAATTGAATTGCTGTACGAACACTACTTTGAGCCGTTTTGCCTTTCCTACAATAACATTGCTTAGGCACCCGAGTAATTCTGCACATTACGTACCATTCCTAAACTTTTACTAAAGGTTTCATTGTAATTTAGTATCATTTTGCTGAACGGGATGGAAATAGATGAAAATATTTGCCTGCTTAAGAAACGTCTAAACAGAAGTTACACTCGCCCCATGCGCCTCTTTTCTGAGCCACTCACCCGGGTTTGAGAGGAACTTTGTGTCCTCAATCACCGCGCCAATGATTCCAACCTTGGTATCTTGCATTGTGGTGATCACCGACTTTGGCACATCGATGTGGCGCAAGTTGCTCGAGCGAGAGAAGTCAGTGTTGCAGCTGACGAACTTGAGAGGCGAACGGGACACCTTTTGGAGAAACGGAGCCAGTTCGCTGGGCCCATTGTCGAACTCGTGGTTCCCGAGACACTGCGCATGCGCCAGCATATGCGCTGCATCTTCAAATGTTTTTCAGCGTTACAGATTTTACGCTCACCATTTGTTCATCTCTGTGCTTAATTTGCAGCGATGACATGTTTATTTGAGGGCGATATCGTGCCCGCTTTTCTTCGCTACGATGGCTGAAATAATGGGGGCCCAGAACAGTGGACATACTCACCGCAGAAGTGGAATAAGAAAGCACAATTACAGAAACAACCGCTATACCGCATATAGGAATGAAAGCATCGCGAAATGCTTAGCAGGAGCATCCATCGCGCTTTCTCACAGGTGCGCTTGTCGTTTACGTTGCTGTCCGATTTCGCACTGGTCAAACAGGGCGCATCGTTGGACGCAATGCTTGCATTTGTGTCATCTGTGTCACAAATCTGTCTGCGCTTCAAGCCTACGCGGATTTCACTTCCAGCAAAGATAACCGTCATGTACACTCTAAAAAATGTTTACACGTTTTAGGGTATTGGCTAGTCCCATGAGTGACACCCCTGCATTTTGGGCTCTAACAGAATTTATTGCGCACGACAGCGAGCTACATGTACGATGAGAAAATACCTAGTCAAAATCTGTGCAATAAATCTCACCACTTTGAGTGCACAGAAATATCTGACAAGATAATTTTACAGTGATAGTTTTGCAAGTTTGCTTAATGCCCTTTTCGCGTCGTCTGTTGCAGCTATTATCATTTTACTCGACTCAAAAAATCGTCAGACAAGAAAACTTCGTTGGTTTCCGCCAACAGTTCTCTCTAGCCTTTTAAATGCGAGGGTGTTCGCCACGGGACAACCAAACACCCTTTTTACACCCATAATGTATAAAAACTTGTAGTGTGCAGTTCAGACGCGACAGTGTTGCCCAAGTGTCTCCATGCATGCCACCATGACTAGTACAACGTTCCAACATAGCACGCTAGCGTAACTCAAACACCTTTTATATAGGTGTTTTCACTTCTCACGGCAACGCATAGCCGTGAGAAGTGGCTATGCGTTGCGGGAATTTCTATGTAACGGTGTGTCAAACAGGCGGTACCTTCAAAGTCTGGTAATCCTGTTTGCAGGCAACGCTCACAATATGTACAGTACATATTGTGAGCGTTGCCTCCTACAGTACAACGTCACTTCGTTCTTAAGAAGGAACTTTGGCGCTCTTTGGCCATCCCTGGCCCTTGCGCCAATAAAATCCATACATCATCATCATCTTAAGAAGGAACTATAATTTTGAAACTCACAGTAGCAGAAACGCGCATGACTTTAGATATTAGGAAAGCTTTCTTTTAAAAGAAACAAAAGCCCCAAGATGTAGCAATAGTAACAAGGAATATTTTTCAAACCAATGCTGCACAGGCAGATTATTCAAAGGAGCCACTCACCGCGTAGTCGTAGCCCATTGCCACCATCACTTCAGACACTAATGCTGATTTCAGCACAGTGTACCAAGCTGTACCTTGGAAAAAGTCACCAGCATTCACAAAAATCGTGTTCGGATACGTTTTCTTCAGCTCGTTTACCTGAAAGGAAAGAAAAAAAAGTAAGAACAGACAAATTGTTGACACGAGCGCATCACAAATGAATGGCACATTAAACCTCCTGCAAACACAGTCTCGGATGATCAAAATGAATGCGGAGTTCCTCGCTACGGCGTGTCTCATAATCGTATCGTAATTTTGGCACGTACTACCCCAGAATTTAATTGTTTTTTTTTCAAGTCATGTAATGTATCCATACCGCTCGCTCATACACCATTCAATCAATTATTCTAGCCATCGATGACTGGGACGGCCATTTGCACAGGCGGCTCTATCCTGCGTATAATAGTTTACTCAGCTTTAGAGAACCCACACACCTGTCTCCGAAATGCTGTCCCCAGCTAGAAAAAAAAATCGATTAGTCTCGCCAGCAGGCTTCCTGTTTGCTTGGTTAGTGGTTTTCGGAAAATCACGAATTTACACGTGCAAGGGGCCAGTGCTCACTCAACGCGCTAGAACTTTATCCATACATGCATTGGTCTCATAATGACAACGCGAGCTGCGACCTAGAAGTTGCAAGTCACGTTTCATGGAATGCTTAGGACGTGTACTTTCAGCCACCCTGTGTTGTCTCATATACTGAATCTTGCGTAAATAAAATAATTCATGTTAAGCGGTTCTTGTGGCTAAATGCCTCGTAAGTCCGCGTTCAAATTTCGTGCGGAGCATGTGTTTCGCGCTGAGCTTTATCTATTATGCCTTGCTTCTCAGAAACTTTGACAGAAGGCGCAATTTCCTAGCTGGAAAACGCAACACTGATCAAGTAAGTCGGAATTATTGCCGACTACAATTACTTTCTCTATATATTACGGAAGAAATAGAGGGGGGGGGGGGGGCAAGTACTATGTACCGCATGGCAACATGAACAAAATCCGGCAGATCCCACGCCCTACGGGAATTGATGTTATGCGAATCAGTGTGCGGGGAGCTTACCAAGTTAACGAAACGATCATGAGAGCACCAAGATGTAGGCGGCTGTTTCATGACCTACATGACACACATGTCATGTCATGGCCTATCGTTTATGTTCGTCATACAATCTTGTCATACTATGCTAATTTTGGTACATACCAAGTTCACGAAACGACCATGAGGCGGCTGTTTCATGACCTACATGCCACACATGCAATGATATTCATGACCTATAATTTATGTTAGTCATAAACTCTTGTCATGCTATGCCAATTTCGGTACATACCAAGTTAATGAAACGACTACGAGAGCACCAAGACGCAGGCGGTGAGATAGATACTCTCAAAGTGGCAAATTTTTGGCAATAATTGTTTCCCGTTTAAAAATGCTTCGCATTTAATAAGCACAGCGAAATGCATCCTGTATGCAATATCTTGCCGTGAGCAAGGCAGGAGTATAGAGCCGGAAGAGTCATTTGTAGTTCACCTCACAAAAAAAATTACACCATCTTCCCGTAGGGCACAACCCTGAGTAGTATGCGAAGCAGCCATGGGGTCGACTCAAGGTAGTTTTATCAGCTGAATAAACTTGGACATGCAGCAGCACCAGCAACGTGCAGAACTGTTGTCGATGCCGTCGGCGTTTTTCCCGCGTTCGCACCGAACGCGCGCGGCGTTGGTGACTGTTGCCGGTGCCTCTGGGGCGCCTACCGTCGCGCCTCTAACCTAAGCTGCTTCGCATTATCGCTCGCGGAGCCGCAGGTGTTGTCATTCGTTGCGCAACCCTGAGAGGAGAGGAGCGTCGGAGAGGAGAGGAGGAATGCCGAGAGGAGAGGAGATGAGAAAAGGAAAGGAGGGGGAGGAGGATGCGCATGCGCAGTAGGGGTGTGGACGCCGCACGGCGGAGGGAGGGAGGGAAGGAGTGACATAGCCCCGACCATAAGCTGCTTCGCGTCTAAAATTATAAATCGTTGGTTTCAGCACAGCTTTGATGGTGCTATATGTGTGGTAAGCAAAACAGAGCGCGTAACATTACAAAACTGACCTTGGTCGCTATCCTGGCAATGCCGCCTACACAATCAGCACGGTGACCGGTGCACAGGCCGCCGTACTTGGTGCTCTCTTCAATGTGCGAATGCACATCATTCGTGTGCAGCACGGTGAGTGTGAAATCGGCGCACACTCGATGGATCGCGGGTGAGAACACCAGAAAGAAGCAAACCAGGACGCCGAGTAGACGCATAGCGACCGCTCTTCCTCGAGGAACGCCGGCGCGGACGACATCAAACTCCCGGTCGCATTTCCTCTTTCGGGGCGGATGGTGGAACTCAAAGGTGGCTGCTTTACGGGCTTGAGGAATAATTCCCTGTCCTTGCGATTCAACGACACGCACGATGAAGTCGAATTTCTTCTGGCTCACCCGACCACGGGTTCTGACGGCTCGATGAATTGTGGTCGCCTGCCTTGCGAGACAACTGCATAGCGACTACGCGAGAATTTTGTAATGTGGTGACACTTTGCTGAAGACTGACGTGCAGCTGAAGCGAGAATTTCGTTCCATTGTCCCACGTGTTGTGACGATGATGATAATGACCTAAAGCCATGGCGCCATGCAGGAAGGAAAAAAAAACTCCCCCATGAATGGTGCATACCCAAAAAAGTGATTGGCCAAGGATCTAGTGGCACTGACAAAAATGCCGTCATTAAGAGGAAGTTTGAGCTCGAGGGCTCCTATCTAAATACACCGAAAAGGATAAACCATTTTTCTCGGTAACCACTGCACCTAATTTGATGAGGTCGTTTGTATTTAAAAGAAAAAGTTAATATCTAGAAACGGCTGAAAGCCAAATTTTTATTTATGAGGTAAATTTCTTCATAAAAATTGGCAAAAAGTGAAAATTCTCTCAAGTAGAAGACCTCATGTTTACAATTCTGTTACTCAGTAATACAAAACGATAATAGAGTTCTGTATATTGCACCTAATAGTACATCTAAAGCGGACAAAATTGATATACTACACATTGCTCTAAAAAAACAGTAATTTATGAGGAGAACTTTTCCAAAACCCTTGCAAACATTGGAAAAACTTCAGGTAAGATATAAATCGACATATCAAATTTGTCCGCTTTGGTTGCTCTAACAGACACAGTTGACAGAACTGCGATATCTGTTCTAGGTGCAGAGCTACGTATTTGTAAACTTTGTGCTTCTATTTTTTAGTACTTACGAATTAGTGAAAATTATTTTTAAAAAATTGTCGCAGTTTCACCCGAAAGGCGAAGCACCAATTGCGATAGCAAATTAGTAGAGAGCTATATGGAGTACGGATAGCAGTTTTATCAGCTGTATAAACTTGGACATGCAGCAGCACCAGCAACGCGCAGAACTGTTGTCGACGCCGTCGGCGTTTTGCCCGCGTTTGCACCGAACGCACGCGGCGTTTTTATATAAATGCGTATTTGGTGCCGCAGCTAAACGCCGCCTCATCTCCCTCCCTCCCGTCCCCCCACAGCCTTTCGCGCGACGGAAAAAGTTGCGTTTGCTCTCTATATATGGAAAGGAGGAAAGAGACGCTTAATTCTGCAGCCCTTTGGCGCTGAGCCGTGCTCCCTCAAGGGCTGCAGAAGATAGCGCCAACCTTTCCCTTTCCCTCAAGAACCACTTATCATCATCAGGGAGCACGGCGCAGAACGCGCGTTTGCTCTCCGACTTGCGTTCGCTCCCCGTGAAAGCACGCGTCCCTCGCTCCCTTTCACTCGCACATAGAGCGTCCGGAGCGCGGCAACTTTTATTGCGATAGCAATTATATGGACACTCAAAAGCAGATTTCTGCCGTCGGCGTCGCCGTCGTCGTCGCCGTGAGGTTCCGTATGACGTCATTTGGAGAAGAAATCGCCGCCGCGCGCCGAACGCTGTATGTGCGAGTGAAAGGGCGCGAGGGGCGCGTCTTTCACGGGGAGTGAACGCACGGCGGAGAACAAACGCGCGTTCTGCGCCGTGCTCGCTTAAGGGCTGCAGAAGTAGGCGTCTCTTTTCTCCTTTACAATCACCATATATGTAGAGCAAACGCGCCTTCTTCCGACGCGCGAGAGGCCGTGGGGGAGGGGGAGGGAAGGGAGGCGACGTTTAGCTGCGGCACCAAGTGCCTATTTATATCAGAGGCTCCGGCAACAGTCACCAACGCCGCACGCATTTTGAGCGAACGCGGGCAAAACGCCGATGGTGTCGACAACAGTTCTGCGTGTTGCCGATGCTGCTGCATGTCCAAGTTTATACAGCTGATAAAGGTAATATCATTACTCCGTATAGCTCTCTACAAGTTTGCTATCGCAATTGATGCTTCGCCTTTCAGGTGAAACTGCGACAACTTTTTTTCATCGCCGTCGACGTCATACGGAACCTCACGGCGACGGCGATGCCGACGGCAGAAAACTGCTTTGGAGTGTCCATATAGTCGCAATAAAATGGGCCAAAACTCAAAATTCTGCTTCCAACAGTCACTTGAATTTACCTTAAACTCTGAAATGCAACAAATTTCATTATTATCAGTCCAGGGGTTTCTCAGAAAAGTGCTTCTGCGTTTTGCATCTAATTGAATAGGCGGCATCGGAGTTGGGCCCGCGCTAAAGCTTCGTCTTAAGTAGACTTTTAGGACTGGATAAATGAAACAAAGATGCGAAAATAAAGGAGTATGATTAAACAGTTATGAATGAGTGTATGATTAGGAAAACGCTCGTTTTGTTAACGATATAGCGATTCTCACAAGTACTGCAATTCTGGCGCAGCGGTGCTGTTTTCTTTTAATAACGAAAAACATTATTAAAAAAAAAACGACGGTGCGGGTTACCATCTGAAGACCTGTGATGTTCCGTATTCATAACTCTCACGACCGAGCACTGTAGGTTTTAAACTTGCATCTTACACTGCGTTTTATAAATAATTTTTTTTCCTCGAACAGCTTGGCTAACGTTAGCTGGGATACACGCATCATCATCATCATCATCATCATCATCATCATCAGCAGCAGCAGCAGCAGCAGCAGCAGCAGCAGCAGCAGCAGCAGAGCAGCAGCAGCGCAGCAGCACAGCAGCAGCAGCAGCAGCAGCAGCAGCCAGCAGCAGCAGCAGCAGCAGCAGCAGCACATCATCATCATCATCAGCAGCAGCATCAGCAGCAAGCAGCAGCAGCGCCGCAGCTAGCAGCAGCAAGCAGCAGCAGGCCGCCGCAGCAGCCGCAGCCGCCGCCGCCGCCGCTATATTTATTTCCACTGCAGGACGATGGGCCATTACAGTCACAGAATGGATACCAAGAGAAGGGAAGCGCAGTCGAGGATGGCAGAAAACTAGGTGGGGTGATGAAGTTAGGAAATTTGCAGGTGCAAGTTGGAATCAGCTAGCTCAATACAGGGGTATTGGAGAGCACAGCACTTCGTCCTGCAGTGGACATAAATATAGGCTTATGATGATGATGATGATGATGATGATGATGATAGAAAAGGCGGTGACTCACAGCGGCGGAAAAGTGCTTGAGAAAAAAGAAAGGAATTCGTGGGGCCGCATCATTTATATGGAGACGGATTACCACCGAAGCTGTTTACGCTGCATACATGGGCTGCATACATAATGAAATCATCCATTTTTTTCATACGGCACCACACTACACCGACACAAACACCGCCGCGTTCACAGCACCTCCTATGCATTTGCCGCAACCGCTGCTGCAGCCGCGCCGGCGCCGGTACCTCCGACGCGCGTGACGTTATAACCACAGAAGCGTAGGCCACGTGCACAGGCGCTGTCGCGACGCTCTTTCCCCCTCTCCCCCTTCCCGTCTCTATTGCTGCAGCACCGTTGCCACACTTTCCCCATCTCCCCTCTCCCAACGAACGCGCGTGACGTTATAACCACATAAGCGCAGACCACGTGCGCAATCATCTCCGTTCCCGTCCACGATAAGGACTCAAGCTGCCTTGAGTACCCCACCCCCTCTGGTAGCGCATGCGGGGGATGCATACAGGGGCTAGAGGTAAACAGCTTCGCTGTAAATATGTACTGTACTTTGGGAACAGCGGCTGACGAAACAGTGTTAAATTTAAGTCGAAGATGTGGAAACAGTATGGATAAGCGCAATGTGAGCAAGCCAGTTACGGAACTGCATCGAGCCACATAAGGTAGCCTCGCAAAAGGAAAATGTTATTGAGAATTCAATGCCCTATACTGTTCGAAGCTGGATCAGGGTGCACGAGAACGCCGGATTGCTGGAAAAATTTTGCCGGTGCCGACAATTTATGCGTAGGGTGTGGAAATCGCACGGTAATTAGTGAGGAATTTTTGCTAGTGTGTGTTCGCCCGGAGATAAAAGAGGACGTAATTATTCTGCTCGACGTCATAGTTTGTAAAGGTAGCAAGGAAAAGGCGAACTGATCCGCTGTGAATAGCAGTAAAAGACAAATTGGTTATTTGTGGCATAAAATTTGGGAAAACAACCATTGCTAGGAACATAACATTTTTTAATGAAAATAAAGCTTCGTTCACTGATGCGTGTAAAGCGTGCGGACACAGAGAAATGCTGCGACACATGCTCTGGGAATGTGCCGGCAACAACGCCACCGAAACCGCCGCCATTCGCGACGCGCTCCTAACGGCGGACGTTACCAGAGTACAGGAAGCCTCGAGCTCGCTCTTTCCCGCCGCCGCCGCGGCTGGCCCCGGCTGCGGGGGCCGCCGGGGACCTTCTCCGTCGGCGTCGCCGCCACTCGAAGGCGGCCCTCAAAAGTTTGGAGCTGGAAGACCAGCTCTGGGCCGTCCGGCAAGCCGAAGATGCCGCACGAGCCCAAGGACTTCGAGCCGCCACCTGAGGCCACCAAAACCAAAATTGCCGGCGCATTCTTTTCAATTTCGCTTTGTTATCATGATGTACAGATTTTAAAGGTTGATGTTCAAGACAGCAGACATTTGAAGGTAGCGAGATACTTAGCTGCAGCCACCGTCCTGTTACAAAGATAATGTTAATTCATAAAAGGAAGCATTCAGCCAATCAACCAATCTGTACACCCATCTCCACCGACATACCCTCCACCGACCCCTTTGCCAGTCCCTCCGTCCATACGACTGAAAGTTGGCGGCGATGTCAAGGTTGCCGTTCAGAAATAGAGGGAAATTTGTTATCATAAGTCACTATCAACAATGAAACATCAACAATCTTGACGACGCATCAAATTCTAGCTATATGAATGGTGTTCTTAAGAAATTAGCATATCAATGTTCGCTTCGCTATTGAGACCCACATTCAGAAGACGTTCATGGAGTCCGAAATATTCTTGAATTAAATTACATGCAAAATTCAGAGCCCGTCCACTACTGTGAAGATGGAAGCCAGCGAAGCTGTATGGTGGGTCTGCTGTAGTGAATATTGCTATAGTGAATTTATATAATACCATTATTGATTATATTGAGCGTCATCGGCATGTTCGTCAAAGAGCAAGGACATCGGCGTCTTGTTTTCGCCCGGCGCGGTGGCCAAGTAGTGCGTTTGCTGCGCCAAGTCCGCCCCATCGTCATACACTAGCGCCACAGCGTCCATAGCCATGGCACACTGCACGGCAGCGTCAGGATCCTGCTGAGATCTCTCCCGCTCCTGATCTCGGCGGCTCACACCCATATGTCCAACGCGTGTATGAGCCACAGCGCGATCTCTTTCTTTCTTTCTTTCTTTCTTTCTTTCTTTCTTTCTTTCTTTCTTTCTTTCTTTCTTTCTTTCTTTCTTTCTTTCTTTCTTTCTTTCTTTCTTTCTTTCTTTCTTTTCCCTGGCTCATACCCGCATGTCTAATGCGGGTATGCGCCACACGTGATTTTATTATTGTTAATCATGACGTACCTGACGAGCATGTGATGTTATCGATGTCATGACTGATAGTCATCCGTTTTGACACCTGTGCTAAGGCAGAACTAGCGGGATAAATGTTTTTCCTCCTCCTCCTCCTCTAGCGGGAAACCGCCACCCACATACAGCCAAACCACCACGCACATGGAGCCGAAAAGGTGATGATGATATCTTTTTTTTTTTGTACACGCGGACAGGATCCTGGGGGAACTACCCCTTAACAGCCTCGCTGTAAGATAGCATTATGTGTGTTATGTGTTATGCTTGTACGCAAAGCAAATTGGATGCAACACACACATAAAAACGGGCTGGGCGTTTATCTTGTAGCATCGCAACATGCTGCAAACATTTAGATTTCAAGCTGGCAGCACTGAAACTTTTCACTTCTCTCCTTTCATCGTAGAGCCAGTTTTCCTGTTATGGATACCTCCATGTTTACGTCTAGCAGTGCAGCCTCGAGTATCCTGATGATATGCGACATGACCGCTTCGGTCATATATGAGCCTCGTGCGGTAGGTATGGTTACACAGGAAGCACCGCCGCAAAAAAAACGGCGTTAGACACGCGCCTTGCTAATGCTGGAACGGTCTCGTGCACACCTCCACAACGTCCTGGTAGCTCTGATTGCGCCGAAGGGTTGCAACGTGACAAAGAAGAGGGCGACGTCAACGCGCTCAGGGGCAGACCGCTGCGCGAACTGGTTTTCCTGTTGCTGACGACACAGTGTCGGCCGCCCGGCCACCGCTATCAGAAGGAGCAACTCGAGACGGCCGCCAAAAGGGTCGGCGGTGGGGAAGGCTTGCTGATCGCACGAGGAAAACGCCACACGCGACGCGCCGAGCGCCGAGCACTCTACAGCAAAGGTACGTGTGCGTTTCTGCGAGGCGTCTTTTCTTCCAGTGCTGACAGGCTTTTAACAAGGACCCTAGCACTAATTGAATCTGTTGTTGCGAGACAATCTAGTTGTGCAGAAGAACAGCGAAGACAAAGAAGTTTGTAAGTCTCTTGAAGGGGCACGCGTTTTCATTCAGTTACCGTTAAGCAAATACAGCAATTTACTTAAACCCCAATATAACAACGTGAGGGACAATGTACGTACCGTGTAATCAACAGACTGTTACCGCGTGAATGTTTGTCTGCAGCTTGCGTGGGGGTTATCCTGTTCCACTTCCGCTATTTACCGAGAGTGCCTTGTTTCATAACTACACATGCAGGTTTGATGCCCTTTGTCGAAGCCAAAACCGCTATTAGGTAAACTTAATGCTTCTTAAGCATTTACATAATTCATATTCAATGCAGGAAATAAATTCAAAATCACAAATTTCTAAAAAAAAGAAAACCAGTACTCATTTTATATTCTGACTTGTTCGATATGACATGCTCTGTCAATCGGTGCACATAGTCGTAGCGCCGCTCTGGGCGCAAACGAATGAGGAACCACCTTGGTAATACATTTGAGATGACGATCAGAAATTAAGGGGTAAATAGCTTATAGATCTTTGGTAATAGTTGCAGAAACGTATTTGTTTTTCACAAATTTTAATTCCTCTTGAATATTGTATTATATACATTTTTGTTCGTTTACGCCTAGCTTACAACTACGAACTAGTATAGCGATAAGTTCTTGAACATAGCAGTCAGTGATTGTGATGCTTCCACAGTGACTGTACGTAATGGCAGTACTAATAATGATGTCAAGCTTCGTTACTTTGACGACATCATCTTCATCATACTTATGTCCGCTGCAGGAAGAAGGCCTCTCCCAGCGATCTTCATTATGACTAAGGGCTAAATAGAAATACCCAGTAGTAGTAACTGAAACGGTTCTGGCTAGATTTTGCATGACTGAAATACTATAACAGAAAATTTGTCACACAGAATTGAATATTGCATGGTAATGCATCATATCCGCCATTATTGGCTTGTATTGCTCCCAGTTTTGCGCTTCGGAATATTGCACACTTTGTGTATGCACAGCTTTCTCGCTTTTGTATTCCTCGAATTATACTATTACAAATCAGCATTGAGCAGGAGTAATGATGTGCGTAGTGTATGGTTCTAGATAAAAGGCTGCCAAAATAACCCTCTTGCAGCGAACAATGCAACGTATGACTGTCGTGGTTCTAGGGCAGCCGAGAGGGTTTTTTCAGCGAATTGAAGGCGAGCTGGGGGTGGTTGTCATTTGTCGGCCACTGTCCTGCCTGGTTACAGCACTCCGCACACTAGGAAGGGTGTAGCGGGGAGAGAGGACGGCCTCGCCCTCCTCCTGCAGCGCTACCTTGAATAGACTTGCGTTGTTATCGACTAGGCTTGATTCCGGCATCTCTTTACTGGCTTTCCGTGCGAAGAGAAAAAAAAAATGACAGTGATAATTATTTCATAAAAGCAGTCAACAGCGCTCAGAGCGGACGAACAGAACATGCCATAAGATGAACTTGAGATGTAGATAAATTTTTGTTACTGTTGTACTTCGGCTCACTCCCAACACCATGCACTCCTTTGCGCTATATTTATTATGTCGACACTATGATGGATCACGAAATTTCTTGTCATCCTTAGCTCCTCCTCTCCTCAAGCAGATAAAATTGCTGTGTATTTTTGTCCTCACGTTTACCGTTTACACTTTTCTTTAGGTTGAAGGAAAAGAAGCAATGGCTGGTATTGGTCATCTCCTCCTTTTCGCTGCCCTCTTCTATGGTAAGCGGTCTTCCACGCAAAATGAAATAGTGTAACACTACCTTAATAGCAACTCTGCAAAAACAACTCCGGTGTCAAAAGATTCTGTACCAGCTCAGACCTTAATTTATCAGCACCTGTTGCTAAACCACGCTCACAATGCTTTGTGACAGTACAAATCGCACATGAGTGACATCTGCGAGAACTGAAAAGAAGAAACCGAAAGTTGGTGCCTCTTTCATATTCACAGTTTGCTGGGCGGGCGGTGCAAGAGACTCCAATGCTTTCATGGACCAGATCCTTCTCCAGAAAATGCCGACTCTTGTACGATCGAACTCAAGACTCTATCCCAACGTAACGATTCCGGAATTTAAATTCAAAGTAAGTCCACAATACAATCTCAGCTGCTAACAAACTTTTGTTTTCAGGTCATGCGTCGTGTCATATTGTCAGCACTATATCTTTCCCGCATCGTCACATCAGTTTCGCCCATCGAACATATAAGCAATGAGCACTTCATTTGATGAAAGTAATAATGGAAAGCAATCGGGTGATTTGTTCTCTCTAAAGAAGGGTTCTGAGCACTTCCTTCTGTTATCCTACAGATTGCCCCAAAATGGAAAAATATTGCAATTGCCCTATTTTCCATAATATGCGAGAGAGAGAATAAGTTTATTTGCTCCAGAGGTGGGGTGCACTATCTTAGTAATGTGAAAGCATTATATGCCCCATTAGGACGAAATTCCGTCGGCGTGGCCGAAAGATGGTACCAAAAATGACCGACGCCCCTGAACACGAAAAACACGTAAAAAATGCTCGGATAAACACGTAAAATTTCTCAGAGAGCTTCCTGTAAACGAAGTAAATTAATAGCTCCGGAAAGAAAATTTGCCACATTTCGGTCTGGGTTGGAATCGAACCCGGCCCTCCAGGGTGTGAGACGAGCACGCTTTCCCGACACCACGGTGGCTCCACGGTTCCGGCTTACGAAAGGTGTGAATAGTGCTGGCGTTCATGACGCGTTCATGAGCGCGTTCATGACGTTTCGAAGTCTATAAACGGTATAATGCTTTCGCATTCCCACACGTAAGTAGTCTTTAGTGTCTCTGCCGATTTTTGTCACACTGCTAACTCTCTGATGCTAGTTTATACAGAAGGGTGCCGTGGAAAAGAAAACATGATGGTAAATCCGCAATTAAGAAGCATCAATTGTGCCATTGAATTAAACAGACACTGCAACTACTTTATCAGTGTATGCGTGTTTCTTGAGACTCACTTAGGCGACGTGCGAATACCTGTTAGTGTTATGCTACGTCTACCAAATGGACTTTGTTACACAAGTTGTCGCTATGCAAGTCATAATAATACAAGCGCCATCTTCAGTGAAAAACCGGCTGCTTATTATACATAAAAACTATGCGGAGGTGAGCTCCAGGATACAGTAGGAATTCAAAATGTCATATAATCTTGATTTCTGTTGATCCGCTTATGAAATAAGCGGATAAACATGCACTATACAGATACAAACAGTGAGTGTAGACTTGTAGATGCCTTCATTTTTATCAAAACACAGCTCATAATTCCCTTTTGCAGCAAAGATTGACCTAAAAGACAAGGGAAACCGTCATTTATAAAATGGTACACTCAATCTAACGCGTTCATGATGTTCTTGTGCCACCACGAATTCCACGATAGTTTCGCCTACTCATGCCCGAATTGCTCAGCAATAAAGTACGGTGGTTGGCTGGTTGCGACAGTTTTGTTATCTGCCATTAGCAGCACATTTTTCCTTCATTTATGTCAACAACTGTGTATCACCCAGGAAACGCTGTCCTAATCAATGATGTGGATTGTGGGGAGAAGCTACAGAACTTTTTATCACGGCGTCCTCACCAGCCTTTAGTTTCTTCCGCTTTCCGGAACACCAAGCGTGTGTGCAAAGCACAGACGACCTATTCGCTACATCGGAATTGTACTCAGTCGGCGTAGTTTAGCTTATTACTTCTCCTCAATGTACCTTTAAGCACGGTATTCCATGCAGCGTGTTTCAAGGTGGCAACAAGCGGTCTTTCTGCCTGCCGATCTAGAAAACAACTCATAGGAGACATCGTCTAAAACAACGCAAGTGCGTCTTCATGAATGCCTGTTTTCACCACAGGTAGAAGCTACCCGGGGAATCAACCGTGACCTGAAGGTGAAGATGAAGGAAGGAGCTATAAGAGGTTTTGACACCGGCGTTCACCGCACTACTGACTGCAACCCGCCTGCACCTGTGGCGTTCAACGTCAGCATTTCCTGCGTGCTCGACTTCAATGGCATCTACACCACCTTCCTTGCCAAGGTATACGCATTTGTATTTTACCCGGGCGTGATTCGAAAAAGACGTTTTTTACTAATAAATTTCGGCAACCTCGTGAACTTTACGGCAGCACGTGTGATGACTGAAGTTTTTGTTGTTGTTTTTTTCCCCTCAGTGCTATACTTAGCAAAAAAAAAATTAAATTATGGGGTTTTACGTGCCAAAACCAGCTCTGATTATGAGGCACGCCGTAGTGGGGGACTCCGGAAATTTGGACCACCTGGGGTTCTTTAACGTGCACTACGTTGCAAGCCAATACATTTTTTGTGCAGTGTTTATAAAATTTAACAGTGCTTTCTATTTTGTGCTGCCTACTAAGTTCTGTGTGTGTATCGCTAGAAGTCATATTAACGTAGGGTGATAAACTTTTTATAGCGCAAACAAGAGACAAGGCACAAAAGGGAGGTGAAACACAGGATTTGTCTCTTGTTTGCGCTCTAAAAAGTTTATCAAGTATGCACCAACTAGGTCCACAGAAAGTTCTTCTAAACGTAGGGTGGCGTAGCATGGGTGCAATAGTGGTGTGTTGCGTAACGAATCTCTACAATCGAAGCTGTACTCAACATGACGTACTGCAATAATTCGCGCTCATGCAACTGGTCCTGCCCCGCGATTGGGCCAAATGTTATAATAAAATGAGTGAATAGAGACACAATATTTGAGATAATATTTAGGTAAGAACTTATACTTTCCGTTAGGTCGTTCGTGAAAGCTATTTTCAGTTGGCCGCTATGAAATCGTACGAGCTTAGTCGTATCTTGACAAGGATTTTGGTTCAGGTGATCTCAAATAACGAATTCACTTGGTCCGGATTATCATGGTTTATGGTTTTTTGGTACTAAGCACTAAGCCGCGATTTTATTCCTAGCTTCGGCGGCTTCATTATGGTAGAAACGAATGTGCAAAGAAAAAAAAAAAGGATGCTTGTGTATACTGATTTTAGGTGCGTGTTAAATTTCATGTAGTCGATTTATCTGGAGCCTTGTACAGTGACGTCAATTATGCTTCGGAGCGTAAAAATGCATCAGTCAATCGAATTGTTAGTCCATGGCAGACACTTGGTAAAAGAACCAACGCACGCAAACCATAGGATCACAGCATGGTGTCTACTACTCTTCATTGCTCAGTTTTCTATGACGATATTACGCGGAGTCTCAGCCATAAAATCGCACTGTTGCTTACAAAATGGCCCTCGTTCTTTGCACATAACAGCGAGTCTAATGCGTTGAAGAATAGAATACGATAACTTAAATTACTAGACATATCTAGGGTTTCAAAGCGCCATCTTTGGTGAACGCACACATCTACATCGAGATTGAAAAATAGCGACGGTCTTCAACGAGCAGGGCACCTATTCTAATTTGTCGTTTCAATACGTGCGCAGACTGAGGGCGACAACCTCCTGGGTACCGAGAAACGCGTTCCAGTCAACGTGACCGTTGTGGATACCACGGGTCGTTTCGAGGCCACGTCGTCTACTGGAAGGGCTGGCATTGTGCGAACTTTCCACATCGACAGAATCAGGCTGCGCACTACCTACGGAGACAACCTCCATCTCAACGACGCACGCAAGACAGAATTCATTCGTCAGATTGAAGAGAAAGTGATGGCTGTGCTGTACGATGCTCTTTACAACGATTACATGCATCTCCTTAACCACGCCATCGATGGATTGCGATTTCCTAATCCCTGAGTCTACGATGTATGCGGTGTCTACAGAACACGTGGACGGCAGCGCGGTTTATTGTATGTACGGCCAGGTTCACAGCCACGTGCCAAGGTCTAGGAATGGCACTAAGCATCATTGTGCCAAAAGCACGGCAAGGATGAATGCATAAATATGTATGCGGGGGGTCAGGAGATCTGTATTCTTATTTAAATTAACACTAAATACATAAAAAAAATCATTCGTTACGCCATGAAACCATCTTACTGTTATGCCTTTAATAAATCGTGATAAGTCAATCAATAAAGCTTTTGACATATGTCCGCTTTGGTGTTGAGTCTTTCATTGCGCCAACCGGAGAATGAAAGGACGGCATTCAGCACGTTCTCGTAATTTCAGGCCCATTCTTACAAAGTACTTCGTGTGGTAAACGGGTTTACAAGAGCAGACTACAGTTATCGTTATAGGGGACAGACTATGCTTAATCATTATACGGGACAGAAACTCTCTGAAGAGGCCAAACAATGACAGCAACCAGAAACCAAAATCTTTGTGGGTCTTGCGTTGTTCACGTTCACATTACAGTGTTGCAGCTAGTTTGTATCCTCTGACGTAAGCAATACGTCGTGACTTGACTGTACAAAGACATAAGTTAGTGTGGGCATAGCAAAAAGAAAGAAAAATAATATAGCCCAGCCCGCAACAGTACAAAGACAGGAGACAGGAGCCATTGCTCCTGGCTCTCGGCTGCAAAAACCATCAGCTTTTAATTAGATACGTAGATTCAGATTGGACAGTGTGATTGGTGTGCGAGAACAGAAGGAATGAGGGTGGAACGAATTAACTTCGAGCTCCGCGTGTAGCCACCCAGACGCTGATATGGCAAGAATTTTTCAACAAGGGTGGCTTCTCTTTTGTAGAGTCATAATCCAAGGAAGGACTGCCAAGTATAAGTGAGGACACCTGATAGTCACTCTATTTATTTATTCATTTAAAAATACCTGACAGGCCCAAAGGGCATTGAGTAAGGGGGAGGGGTTACTTATCACAATGAAAGCACAAGCAAACTAGTAAGGAACACGGTTACAAAGCAAGTGAACATCACAACGCAATGCAACATAGAAAATTGCAAAATACAAATATACAGAACAAGGTTCCAACGCAAGTAAAAAAAAAAAAAAGACAGAAAAACGCATCACAACAGAATACGTTTGCGAAATAACAGCTAAAAGAGCTTTTGAGTACAAGTGAAGAAAGAAAAAAAAAAAAAACGCCACACATTGCAAAATAAACAAAGCAAGAACTTAAACGACGAGGCTGTGTTACAGTGCTATTGCGACAAAACCACCGTAAGCTTGTGGCGAAATGAA
The DNA here is from genome assembly GCF_013339745.2 of Dermacentor silvarum. Lineage (NCBI taxonomy): Eukaryota > Metazoa > Arthropoda > Arachnida > Ixodida > Ixodidae > Dermacentor > Dermacentor silvarum. Next base: position 201,440,888 of record NC_051155.1, read on the forward strand.
TTCAGGTTATTATTGGAGGCGATATCATCGGGAAGATCATTCCACATGCGGATGGCTTGTAGAGGTGCGGATGTGTTAAAAGCGTTCGTGTTACCAAAGCTGCGGTGAAGCTGAGGTGATTATGTAGCCTATCAAGTAACCAGTAGCTTTTCTCAGTCATTACAGATTTTAAAAATGTAAGTAAATCTCGGAGCATAACCACGAAGAAAGCAAGTAGTGAGAGGGATGTGTGTCCTATTCTAAGCGGTTGCTTCAAACCAGTCACTTCTTCTTCTAAGAAAGTTACATCATTGACTTTCTCCTGCTAATATTAAAAAAAGTACCGCACATGGTGTGCAGGAATCTGTGGTATAAAGCAGGTATAAATGTTGATAAACCTACTGCGGTGGCTTGGTGGGTACTCTTGTTTAACTGCGGAAAGTGAGATCACCGATTTGATTTTCGGCATTCCGATGGGTGCGAGAGCTGGATGGAGGGCAGTGGGAAGGAAGAGGGGTGGGGGAGGGCAGAATGCAAGAGCGTTGATACATCGGTATGTGGGCGGACGTCAAAGAATTTAATCTTTGTAGGAGTCGTCGTAAAAAGCTTGAAACGAAAACATTTTACCTGGGCACCTGCTTTTGAGATGAGACTGTTGTACCAGATCTCTGGACGGCGCCAATGTTGCAGCATCACAGCTGGAACAGAATGAGTTGTTGCCACGTGTGCCGCCATTCATGGAACTACGGAGCGCTAGCCTCACGTAGACGCGCCACTCTGTTCACTGAATTAGCTAACCGCTAACACACGCTACTGGTCATTTAACCAATGCAGTCTGTTTGAATGATGGATACACAGCTGACGCATTTCTCTGCGCCTCCATTGGCGCTTCTTGTACAACGATGGAGATTTCTTGAGGTCTTACGTTACTTCCGCTCACGAGGCCGACGTCTCGGGTAGACTTGCACTGGAGAGCGGAATTTGCCGGAGCTCGGCGAAGCGAGTACAATAGACGAACAGGAGAACGGCCAAGGCGAGAAAGAGCGGTGTCGGTGGTTTTTCTCCTCAGTCGAGCGGAAGGCGCTGAATGGGACAGGTCGTAAGGCAAGTACACGATCGTTATGTTCTCTAGAAACAGCGGGTACAGGACTTCATCCAGAAGTACTTTACTGCGGACTGGTTGGTTCATAGTGAACGAGTAATGTACCGCGCAAAGTACACCAAGAAGGGTGGAAAGAAGGACAAGAGAGAGTGACTGCGCTCCATGCTGTCTCTCTTTCCACCCTTGTCGAAGTATTTCTCGCAGTACTTTACTAGTTCAGGACTCCGGCGTTCTGTTTTCTGCGGAACAGCGAAATTCTTAGCGTGTTCGCCGAACAACAAAATTTCAATTTGTTATGAAGATTATTTTTGGCAACCTTTACTTTTCTAAATATGCGCTAGTCTTTAAAACATGCGATTCAGCTTGGGGAGAGTTTACCACGGTGAATTTTAAACTTCACCTTTGAGCAATTTACAAATATACAATATCAGGCATTACCAAATGGTAGCAAATATTACGTGGAAAGCCCAAGTTTGGGGCAGTTTATCATGTGATGGGAAATGCACTGAAAAGCAGCTATTGCCATGTTATCTAGATATCCACTAGCAATCACTCGGAAACCGTTGCTAAAGTTATGTAATAGATGACTACAAAAAGGCCATAGAAGAATAAACAGTTCGGAGAGAACATTCTACCAACCTATCAACTGGGTGCTTCTCGATGGAACCCTAGTGCTAGTACTCAATAGTACTTACATATAGTCTTAGTAATCCCCATATACTATATGACCATCCCATTCGATCTATTTTTATTGCATTGTTTACTCCATGAAATGCAGTGCTTGCGGTAATTGTTTTTTGTCACACGGCTCTTTTGCATAGATTGCCTGTCTTCGTGATGATTCGGCTAGTGCTTCTCCTGGCATCGCTAGTCACCCTTGGTAAGTGTACAGCTCTGTTATTTATGAAAGCTGTAGGGCGCTCCATGGTAAAGCGTTCATTCATTAATTGATTTGTTCACGGGGTTTAAATTGCAGGGATTAACGTGCCTTAAATAATTATTGTATTACATATTATGTTTCACCGCCTTGTTTTCTTTGACATTTACCAAGTATAACTTCTCGATTAAGTTCTTGGCCCCATCAAAGGTAGCGCGTTAGGAATGAAAATGCATGATTTTTATCTGGAGAATTACCCTTTTTCTTGAGATCCTTCATTTCTTTTTTTTTCACACTATTTTCGCAACCGCAGTCTACACCTCAACTATAAGGGATTCCAACAGATTTCTCGACATCATTCTCGAAGACAAGGTCCCGCCACAGATCAGGGGACTCAAGCATGTTTACCCGTTCGTAAAAGTCCCCGAGTTCAAATTCAAGGTGAGCAAATGTTACGCGAACAGAATGTCAGAGCTGAAGTGTCGGTGATAAAGAAATTTCGGTAGACAAGAGAGGAAAAATGCGAACAAAAAGTGAACACTTTGCACAAGCAAACCAGAATGACCAAATGCATCTTACTTCTATAACTTCCTTACCTTGCGCATTTTCGACCAGATAAAGAGCACCGGTATCACGAACAGAGAACTCAAGGTGAAGGTGAAGAACGGAGCGCTGCGCGGATTGGACACCGGTGTTCGTCGAGTTGGAGAATGTCAACCACCCGTTCTCATCAGCGGCAATGTCACCATTTCCTGCATACTTGAATTAAAGGGAATCAACGCCTCGTTCATGGTTGAGGTAAGGTATCGCTGTTACTGTTACGACTCAATGTCTTTCTGCAGCACTGGAAGACCGCAGGCTTGAGTGCTGGCTGCGACTTGTCTTGACTTGCCTAGGTACATGTAGTAGATATCAACTCCTGTTTTTATATCTCCCTCTCTATATCTTTGACTACCGCGTTCCTCGCGCCATGTCTAGGGTAAAAAGCTCGACAAATTCTACTTTACCTCCCCGCCGTTCTTTCCTTCCCCTCTCTCTCACAGTCTAATGAGCGCACGATGCACAACTCTCGATTTTATTCTCTAGGCTACTCGCTTGCATTAGTAAGAGTATACCGTATATGCCTGAGTAAAGGCCACCTTCGTGCTACTCACGCAACTTCTCAATCCGAAACTCTAAACAAACAAAAAATAATAATGTCGAAACATTCGAGCGACGCCTTACTCCGATTAGAACTAGTCTTGCCATCCGTATTTTTGCGCTAAGCTGCTAGCCGGAAGTGTTTGAAAGCGTACAGTGACGCATTCAAGCTCAAGGTTGTGGCGTACGAGTAACGGCCACATCTCGCCAAAATTGCGAGAAAAGAAAGCGGAGCCCTCACACGCCAAAGTAGGCGAGACATTTTTTCGTACTTCCGGTCACATTGCATGACAGAGACCTAGCTACACATATAATAAACACGTGCCAATGAGATGCACTTAAAACACGAAGCTAAACTCGTAACATTTATTTGTAATGTCGTTCCGTCACGTAACTACCACTGTATAAGTACAGGAACGAATTCGAGTAAAGTGATAGCTACCCGTCTCCTTCCTTGTTTTTATTACGCTGTTCGTTACATTATAACTCTTTACCAACTTGACCAGTTTTCTTTACCCCTCATGATAACATGCCTGGGGAAGCAAATAAGGAGCTCGGAGAAAGCTCACACTTTATTTTTTGCGTGTGTGATTGTGGGTTTGTTTCCATTCATTTATACAGTCGCCAAGCAATTAAGAGCCTCAACACGAGGTCCTTTTTAATTATCCCTGAAGTATGACTCTTTAAACAGTTTGGAGTCTAGCTTTTCAGCTTACTTCGTGCAGGCTAATTAATACCTTAGCTAAATCTAGGCTTTACTCCCCGTTAAAGATCCTTCGATGCTGCTACTTAACAACCATCACTGCGGCCGGTTCAGGCCAGGGCTAAGTAACATTTCGTGTAAGACGAGTTTCTCGGCGGGCCATATCTTTTCCGCCCGATATGATAAGCGCCACGGGCGGTCAGCAACGATGGCTGACACTTCTGACGGCGGGGTGAACCTTAGACGATGCAACATTTTGCGGCATTGAAGTTTCCTGGTTGTAACTTTACGAATATACAGGGAACGACAAGAATTTATTTAAGGAGAGGGGAAGTAAATATCCATCCTTTTGCTAACGCTGTCCCGTGCTCGTTTATTACCTTTTTAGACTCCACAAGCATATAATGGGGTGGGAGAAGGGGGGAGTGTTGATATAATTAATGTTGTGAAAGTTTGCACACCTTGACTAGCTCTTTGCCTAGTGCGGAAACTGAAGCTTTATGTGCTCTTACAATTAGAAGGAACGGCGCATTGAACGCCTCTGTAGGTGGCGCCCACATGTAGCTTCCTATAGTGCTGCATTGGCTAGAAGAAACCTTGGCAGATGTAGTCACATCTGGAAAATGAAACTGTCGTTTCGACAAAGCAACAAACAGGAAAGAACATAGCTAAATGAATAACGTGAAACTGTACTTCATGCGGGAGAAGCAGCACGTGAAGAGTTTCAATAATGAGCTAATTGCTTGAATATATTACATTTGTTTCAACCTGACAGACTGCTGCTCTCTTTTTCTCACTCTCATGCTACGTACTTGTGTCTTCTTTATGGAAATAGAATTGCACTTCTGTCTTCCTTGTAGGTGAAGGGCGACACCCTTGTGCGAAAGGAGAAAACCGTGCCTGTCAACGTCACCATTGTGGACACCGTGGGGCACTTTGAAGCTACAGCCTATCCAGGCCGTCCGGGCGCACTGCGTACTTTTCACATCGAACAAGTGCGCTTTCACACAGTTTTCGACCGGCGCCTCCGTCTGAACTCCGAGCGGCAGCGCAGCTTCAACAGCGAGATGGAACGAAGCCTGCACTCCATCATATACGACCTCTTCTATACCGACTACAAGCGTGCCCTGGAGAAAGCTATCGAGTCCATGCCTTTTCCCAGCGCCTGATCAGAGATTATCAGTTGTTTGATATGCCGAAGCTGGCACTACTTACTTGTGAGTCAGTTGTTGTGGCCTCGAAACCTGGCTCACAGTGTTGGAGACGTGTGTATGGTCTCCCTCCGGAGCATTCTTCTCTTTTCAGTTATCAATACCCAATGGTGCTATAAGAACATTCCTGTTTTTTTCCAGTTGGTCGTTTTGTGAACAAGATTTATGACACAAGGAATATCCCGATAGTGACATCGGCGCTCAACGTCTCAGCAGAACTTTCTGCGACCCTCTTCCCATGAACTGCGTCAAACCTGCATTAGAGAATGGTAGTTATCATACTCGACACCACAAAAAAAAAAAAAAAAACTGCTTGCTTCTTTCTCTTTCTCCTACACTATACAATATACAGAAGTAATTAAGCTAAAAATGTACAGGAAACAACATTATTATAAACTAAACAAAATTATTGCAAACATGTCTTCTGTTTTCGTTAGAAATTGTGCTGAGTGACATATTTGAATAAGTAGGTCCGCAGCAACGTTTAAGGTGACATTGTTGGGAATCACCATGGCAATATCGTATGATGTCTTGATCAGCCGGTGCAGCCGGCGGTGCAATCGGTGCAACAGGCGCCTACGGTAATGGGATCGACTCTCGGGATTACAACTCGCCGGAAGGAGGCGGTGTTGTCGAGCATTAAAGGTTGTGGCCCGCAGTAGCTCTGGAGGGCTCTATATGGCCAGGGGGAGTGCAGGTCGCAAACAAGGTGAAGATTGATTCTGAGTATTTTATGCAGGTGCATTAAAGCGATGTTTGCTTATCTGCTGCTTACCATACAAGCATTGCCCTGCGGTTCATGGCACGACTCCATGAGCTTTTGAACATTTTGTATTCTGTTTCGAAGCGAAAGCGTCAAATGGCTTATTGAGCGAAAAAGCCGGTGTCCCGCGTCTGTAGCGGCCCCTAAATTCCCGCTGGCTGCGCCGACATATCACGAGTGCACCTCGACGGAGTTCCCATTGGCTGCGACGCAACGGCACGAGCGCGCATCGGCGGAGGAGAGCGGGCGAAAGGGAACACCTGTTGCCGCACTAGCGCGCCAGGTGTTGCGGGAGGGGAGAGGGCATCGCCGGGACGCCAAAGCGCCAAATCAAGCTCGCTCTCGCTCTTAGAAGCCTTCGTTATCCGCGCGTTCCTTGGCTGCGCAAGCTTTCGCCTGCGCTCTAACTGCTCCTCGATAAGGCCAAATCCAAACGCGCCAAGCATTTCAACGCGCTCGCTTGCCTGCGAGGAGCTCATACCTCGAAGGACCGCTCAGCGGCGTTCAATTGGACATAAATGCTTTCATATTCAGAACCCATAAGAAGGGCTTAGGTGTCCTCGGATTTTTTTCTCTCGCGCAGATATGACTGCTACCCGTGTACCGTGATGTTAGTATTGTGGTGTGTACGTGCCCTCTCTCGCCAAAGATAATTCCATTCTTCATCATGTCGTTCTCGCCTCAGCAACGCACGCGAGGAAATAGTTCGAAATTGGCTTAATAATTAGGAAGCCAGATAGATAGTGAGAGGCAGAGAGGCATATGAACTTGATCAACATGACAACAAACAATGAATGGAGTCCCGTGTGGTCGTTTGCCATCGTATGCTCTCGTCCCTTACATGCTTATCAGAAACAGCTGTGTTCTGAATGGTCCTTCGCACACGTATGTCCAGCAGGCAAATGGTGGTGTTTTATTTTCGTAATGCTGAGCCGGCTGTGACTGTAACGCCTGACTGAAGGTGAGACTGAAACGCCTTGATACATTGAGGGGTAGGTGAAACCAGACGATAAGGCGCACCACAGATGTGGGGTAATAATATCTTCGTTAATTGCGTTAAAATTGCCGAGAAAATAAGATTATGATTTCTAGCTCAATATACAATCGCGCTGTTTTAATCAGATCGCACACACTTTCCTTTAGAATATTTGGGTACCTGCATAAATTTAAGCACCTTCACACCTACCATACGTTAACATCAGCTAACAGTTGACAGGACCACGCAACTTATATTGGGCTTGTTGATGCAAAACCATGCACCGCATCGCCACGCCATGGTGGACGATTTGCCTTATACAGTAGCGGGTGAGGAGCCAGGGCTGTACAACCATTCTTCATTACCTTAAATAAAGAAGGCAAGGCGCATTCGTTGAATAATACGTACTGGGCAGATGAGCTCCGTTTCTTTGTAATAAAAAGATAACTTCGTCGTGCGAGGCGCAGTGTCCTCCTGATTTGGTGAGGCACTATCACGCATATTAACATTTCCAGGGACAAGAGGTGAGGGGGCGAGGGTTTTCACGGCTTGGAGAGAATGCCGACAATTCTTCCGCCGAGTGCTGTATGGCGCTGAGCCGTTCTCCCTGCTGCGAAACAGAAATAACCTCTCTTTCTTTTGTGCAACGTTCTTCTCCCTTACTTTCGAGGGCTGTAAGAAAATGTGTGGAGACGCTGTAACATCGGCCGCTTCTCTTTACCTTTTCACAGTAGCCCGTCTAATGCTATTCGACGCGTACCGCGCACTTGGCCTCTCCGCCAAGAGTGCGGAATGCCTGCTCTGGCCACGTGGACCATTCTGGGGCGAGGTAAATCTGATTGTTACCTAACCAACCTAAATGATCATGAAGTCGGGACATGCAGGAGGTGTAACGTATGCAAGGTAGCTCGGCAGCACAGCGATCCATGCAGCATGGAAGGTGCAGCGGGATTTGTTGCGTTTCTCGTTTTTTTTTTTTTTTTTACTGGGGAACAATGAGTACTTGATGAGCGGCTTCAGAGAGAAGCGCTACCGCCTAAAGGCATTCTTCTCAGACCTGCCTCTGTCATCTTCCTCCCCTTTTACTCCCTTGCCCACACTGCTGACAAATGTTCAGGTGTCGGCCCCTGGCTAAATGGTTATAGTGGGGTCAACAGGCTTTCCACTTTCCTCTCAACTAACCTCTCCATTTTTCTCTCTGTAACGAGCTATATAGCTGCTAAGCCAGGTGCGTCTTTACAGCTCTTTGCCATATTCAGCATGAGGTGTTGTATCAAAAGAGCGTTCGGCTGTTTGGTTTGCTTTTCTGGATTCAATTACCCAAAATTTCTTACGCTGGAAAAATTAGCAGCGTCGTCTTTCTGCATCCCTGGAACCAGCCACGAGCTCCTGGGATGAGGGGCTTCAAGTGTTGCTTATTTATCAATGGTCGGAATTTTTCGGTAAATGCTATATCAGTCTAAGCTTTATAAGTATTGTTAATTGCTTACCTCGAGTCATTTTCAATTGAATTTCTTTGTGTTAAAGCAATTCCGAGAAGGTCGCTTATTTATACCAAACGCCCAAAGTGCATCATTGCACCTGAGAATGCATACCCCCCCCCCCCCCCCCCCCCGGGCTTTCCCCCAATTCCTCAACCGACATTATCTTCCTGGGAGACTGTACTTACCAGTTCAGACCCGCAGGAGCAGCGACCGCTAATCCAGCGGCCACCAGGAGTGGAGCGAGCCAATGGGGCCCTGAAGTAAGGGCTCCACCCTACAATTATGCTAGGCCACCATAATACAAATAAATGTTTCCCTCTTTCCCTCTCTCTTTTAAGGAAAGTTCGAACGCATTACCTGAAAAACCGAGCATATTTTGCTTTACTGCAGTCGCGTTCGTCTGAAAAAGAGGTATATAGGCTTCAATATGGAATGATATCCGCATATAGTCAAATAAAATTCCCGTCGACGCACCACCAGCGGCCAACTCCACTCAGCATGTCCGCCAAGGTCGGCACTTAACAATTAGCGCTGTACAGTTTCCATTGCATATGGCTCGGCAACGCAAACATTGACTTTCCGTGGCTGCAGAGCGTTCGCAAGATATGGACAGCTGCCGCGAGCGACCACGAGACATGGGCACGGCCATGGGACGTCGTTTAAAAGCTCTTTCCACGCACGCACTCCCAGGGGAAGTCGGCGCAGCTTCAACACCGAAACAATTCATGCTGCCTTCAGTATGTGTCGCACTGCTCGTCGTCATCTATCTGGTCGATAGAAATGGTGTGTACGCGAACCCCAAGACAATGAAGGATGATTTTAATCCCTTGAAGGTAAGTCGCTCAGCTTATCGTTTAAGATTTTTTTGGTGCCTCAGCACAATAAATACAAGTACGAGCGAGAAATCGTGTGAAGCAGTATTTACGCACCCTTCAGCAAAATATGTACTTTTACCACATTACCTTGGGTGAGAGAGAAAAAGGGCTGGAAAAGGAATGAACTGAAAACTAGTTCTCGCGGTGCCTGTTATGGAGATACTTGCCCCAGAGACGGGTATAACGTAATTTCTTAGTCTTATTAAAAATTATTTAGTAAAAGAAGCAGAGTATGCAGAATGAGTAGGAGAGTGGGAAAGTGTCTACGTGGGCGCTGAAATGAATATTTTGAGTAGAGAGGGTGCACGAATTCCACTAAAGAACGACCGCTTCCAAATGTCGCCGATAATATATACAGAAAGTCACTGTACATAGTGAATTAAAGTTAGCGTGGAATATTAGGGTATGTGAAGGGTGACGTGCGGGCAAAGTTAGAAAAATGCCAGCTAATTAGCGCACGTGTTTATGTGGTTTAGTGTTCGTCCATGTCTAAACAACTGCGCTGCTTTTAGAATGATAATGGCCAACTAACTAGCCCTCGAATACCTCCTGAGTGATTATTTTTTATTATTTATTTATTTATTTATTTATTTATTTATTTATTTATTTATTTATTTATTTATTTATTTATTTATTTAGGCATACTGTTAGCCCGGAGGCCGTTACCGGGGTGGGGTACAGCACAGAAAAAAAAAAATAATACCATATTGTACATTATGCAGAATGCACGCAAATTATACATCAAATACTGCCTTTAGGCGCGTTGTGGTAAAAAAAAAAAGTCTGTTACCGTCACTTTGGAGTTTCGTGCTCTTTTCAAGCATGCGTCGTTTGAGAACTGTCGGGCGTGCAGCGACAAAATTAAATCGAAAGAAAGTGTGCTTTTGGAGAAACACACTGAATTTTTTCGTAATATGAGGTGTTTTGCGGGTGCCATGGAAAGATCATATTTGCATTAATTGGAACTATTAGTTACTTAATCGTGTTGAACAACTAAAATATTTACTGTTTACGGCGTAATTAATGCCTCAAAACGAAACTTTCTATCAATACATTGTGTTATGATACACACGAAACATGGTCGTAAGTGTACGTGAGGGGCTGCAGAAAATTTCGAAATCGTCGTTGACTTTAAAGCGCTGTTTCTAGCAGTGCATGACACGCTATCATTATTCCTGTGAAAAAACGGCTCACTAGACAGCATTTTATAGCGTACGCGAACAAACATAAATGCCTTAAGCGTGCAAATGGCGTTGTCCTCAGAGCTCATGTGCTGTACGTTATCGTGTTTCTGTGGCTCACATAAGATATGTTAACCTATGGTGGGTATCATGTGTGTATCTATTGACAGTACGCTAAGAAATAGCGTTGTCAGACATGGTGGTGACCATGGCTACGTACACCGCAGCGGTAGATACAGCGCAGAAACAGACAAGCGACGAATAATATGGACAGACATAAGCGCTGACTTCCTACTTGGAGGCGACAATTTGGAAGTCAGCGCGTGTGTCCGTCCCTGTTAATTGTCCCCTGTTTGTTTCTGCGCTTTAGTCGTACAAGACGATTACCAACTAGCCCGTTCTCATACCTTGTGTCTCTCGCCATCATTGATTGTCTATAAATGGCGATATATGCTGAAATGGCCAATAAATGGGGGAGAGGGAGTTTGCGCTTCCTCTCATCTGACATGAATTGCAAGTTAAGGAGTCACGCATTTGAGTTCCGCGAGTCACAACAGGGCTCTAAGGAGAGCTTCGGTATGCCAGACATAGTTCCCGACACTATCATAATTTAAGATCAGTGGACAGATTTCAGGGGTTCGGGGTACTACAAACCTTTGCTAAGGGATCCAGTGTTAGGTTGCAACACACGTTTTTTCCTGTCTTTTTTTTTTTCTTTTCGCAATAGAGTGGAGAATGTGCGCATTTCTTAATTAATTTATTTTTTCAAATATATTTACAGTTCAAGGGCAAATGGTGGGTGGATAGCTTCAGCCAAGCTATCTACGGAGACGCAGATCGCTGTGCCCATTTCACGATTCAAAAAGACCACGACAATGTCTACAGAATCAAGGCGGAATACATCGACACTGAGTGAGATTCTGACCTTAGTGAAAAAAAGCTTTAATAGTAAGCATGTGCCAATGTCTTTAACAAGCTCTGATAACTGTTATCGCCTCTGGTGTTGTAGACATGATTGAAAAATCATAGTTATATGATAAAATCAGAGTTATATGATTGCGGCAGGTGCATTCCAATGGGGTCAGAATGCAAAAATGTTCAAGTACAGTGCATTAGGCGCACTGTTAAAGAACTACAGGTGGTAAGAATTAAGCCGGAGTCTCTGACTACGGCTGGCGTCTTATTCAAATCGCGGTTTTCGCTCGTAAGATCTCTGGATTTAGTTTTATATATACGAAAAGAAGGCGCAGTGCATGCTAAACCTGCGCGTGCAACGCATACAAGAAATACGACGTGTTTAGGCGCCAACGCTTCAGCGTACCTAGTGGCATGTTGCAGCAGAGAGCAAAAATTGAGATTAAATTACGATAAATAAAGCGTTTTTGTAAATGCTGTAGAATGCTTTTCGGAAGCGTGTACTTGACTCTAGCTGCTTTAGCCCAGAGTGGAAGAACAAAAACAGAAAGCGAGCCTTTTTAACAGCGGAGCTGTTTACTAGTCCGTGGGTCGTGTGCAGAAAATGTGGGCCGATCCTGACGGTAGTGCAGAAAGGGTCCAAGCACAACCGCACATACCCTTGTGAACTAGCAAAGCTGAGCCTGGCTAAGTCTAGCTAACCCTGGTTGGGTCTACTTAAGCTTAGTCAGTCATCGATAACCAATCAATAGCCAATCAATAGCTAATCGATAATCGACAAATTATCAATAAATTCTGGAAAATGCTGGGGATGGTGACTTGGTAGTGGTTAGCCTAGCCCAAAAGCCAAGACTGACTATAGGTGCCCATCAGCTCCGCTGTCTTTTTAGCGTTGCGCCTCCAGTGCAAGCTACGCAATTTTTTTTCTAATGGTATTGCTTTGCCCTTTTGATCACAGCAACGAGCTTGTGGAAATGAGCGTCGACGTCAATGAAGACGACCGGCACCCTTCAAGGTTCATGCTGAAGATCAACGGTAAATATTGAAGTTTTAAAGCAACGTCACCTGTTTTTTGCACCAAAATAACTATATCTTTTTATCACCGAAGAGTACTCGCCTACTTGCATTTATACTGAAAAAGTGCGTGGTACACATCATAACTAAAGACGCACTGGTTACGAATCCACTGCCCTCTCTTTATAGTGTTTGCACTGTTATTCACAAGGACGCAAGTGCCCGTATGTCTGTTACTGACTGGCCTTGCTACCGTGAGAAGAAATACAGGGCTTCCGTAAATTGCTCACCTCCTGATGCCTTCCCTCTGCAGCACTTGTTGCATATTATGCACCGACAGAATAAGGAAGTCTTTTTCAATTTTGCAGAAATACAAGGGCTTGCCATAATGTTTCTTAGTGCTCTAGGGGAAGACAATGTCCTCATGCTCCTTTTGATCACAAACACTGAAACAAACGCTACAAGGTGGCTTTGTTTTGGTATTGCTTCGTATATTTCATTTTCCCTGCATTGTTCTTTTTTGGGGGAATCGTAGGACAGGCTCGGTATATAAACCACTGTGGCAGTGGTCTTGTTCCTGTTATTGTGAGAGAGGCAGTGTTAAAAATACTGGGACACTGCTTGTAACAAGCTCAACTATGAGTCACAACTTTTTCTTGTCATTAGCATTAGATCTGATGAGACAATGCTGCTATTTTGAATGCGTGACATAGAGAAACCTAGTATTTGTCACGAGTGTTGTGTCGGCTGTGCATTTTTGGCTTTTAGGTACTGCCGTACCGCCTAGGCTTTACTCAGGTTAGAACAGTGTGGTCACAAGAACAAAACGTTTATCATCGACGCTTGAAGCAGGTCAAGTGGCAATCCGCTATACGCGCACATAATAACACCATAAAAGACGCAAAGTGTTTTATATGCTGCTGTCTCTGCAACTTACGAGCGGGGATTCGAACAATGAAGCAGCATTTTAAAATTTTACCAATGAAGGATTAATTGTCAAAAGTGAAACTCAATAGCTGCAGCAGCCCTTGCTCTAGCATGTAGCTGAAATGAACTGACAATCTGTGATCATTCATTCAGCTGATGTCATCATGGAGACGGCCATTATCGACACCGACTACGACAACTGGGCTGTTGTCTGGGCCAAGAGTGGAACAGCAGGTACTATACGTTGGTCTATGACTTGAAAATCTTTGTTAACTTTTCTTACATGTTTTTTTTTTCTTCGATACGAATGAAAATCATTGTTGTACGCCTATTCCACGTACCTATTTCAGCTGCATATCACGTTGTGACCCGAAAGCCGAACGCCGAAGATCAGTTTCTTCCGGCGATTCAAGCTGCCCTGGACAAGGAAGGCCTCAAGAAAGATGATTTCAAGAAAGTGCCCAACATGGACTGCTCCAAGAAGGACACAATATAATCGATGCAGCAATAATAAATATGCAACAAAAATAAAACATTTCGACTATTTGTTTTCTGTACTAGCTACGTTGGAATGCCTCAGCAAATGCACCGCTAAGTACTATAGAACATAAAGGAAAGAAAAATCTATAATTGTTGGCAGCAGCTGAGAGCTTCCGAAAAATATTACGCCACAATTTATTCATCTGACAATGTATGTGACGTGTATAGGTGGGCAGTGAGGTCGTAACCCAAGTGAAATAAGACGCCACCGAGCTGCTGAACCGCTGCCGGTAACTTATTTGTATCGTGCAAAAACCTGAACCTTTGAAATGTAACCGAAGAGAGCGATGTTTAAACTCCAGGAAGCTAGCAGGTGCTGTATTGTTTTTGAAGCAATTTTATGGCTTCAAAAACCGTCGTCATGATTCCTTCGTCGTGATTCGATATCGTCATTGCAGCGTCGTCATTCCATAATCGTTATGCCATCGCCGTAATGCCATCGTCACTATGCAATCGTCATAATTTCAGCATCATCAGAACAATGTAGTCATGCTGTGGCCATCACTAGAGTGTACTAGATTGTGGAGTGGGTCTAGCGGACGCCTTGGCAATTGCCGAGGGTGAAGCTGTAGCGCCCACCAACGCCGCAGCGCGGAGCTCTTTGGTCGGCGCTCTCAGCCGGTGCCTTGGCCCCGGCTGTGGAAGTGAAAAATAAACAAGCGCAGCGCGTGCTCGGGGCGCAAGCTCGGCACGCGCAGTGTCGTTCCAAAAGCCGGCCACGCTGGTCGTCGCAGCCGTTGCTCGGCTCGCCGCCTTCGCCCTTCTGACCAGGGACGACGGCACGGCTCGTACAGCCGCCGTCATGACCCTCCTACATTGGTGACCCCGGAGACCGCGCGTTCCACCGAGCGACACACTGCCATGGCCACCTGGCCGCAGCCACAGTTTGACCCGCCTCTGCCGCCGTTCTCGTCCCGCTGCGTCGGCGTCTGGTTCGCGCAATTCGAGGCTGCTCTGGAGCTGAATACCATCTGGCTCCAGGAGCTCAAGTACGAGGTGCTATTTCACGCCCTGCCATTTTATCTCCAGCTCCGCCTCGGCGTTCCATCGCCTGGCCCGGGCCCCTACGACGAGCTGCGGCAGTCTGTCCTATAGACTTCTACGGCGCTGCTTACCATCCTACTCCAGAGGTTGAACGCACGGTGCGCGTGCGTTCAACCTCTGGAAATTGTGGAAATTGTGGCGGCGCTGCCGCGACCTTATTCTTAGGGATCCTACATGCAACGCTGAATCTCTAGCCAATAAACGTTGGCTCCGGCTGTTTCGGCAGCGCTCATTGGCAGAGGCGAACTCACGGGCTGAGTAGCTGTCGTCTGCTCGATGCGCCGTCGTTGTTACGTCGTTTGCATTCTTTCCGCCGCTGTTTTTTTTTTCATTTTATTTACGAAAGATTGGTGGGGAACAACACCAGTGTTGCCGCCACCGAGTGTCCACCTGTAAAATCTCCATGCAGCTGCTGTAGGGTCTCTGACGCGACAAGCGTCCGGCCGGCGCGCGGGGCCGCTCATTCGGGAGAAAGCGACGGTGGCGCCACCAACTTTTAAATAAAAAAAAAAAACCCTCAGCGAGAAGCCTTCAGTGGACCCACTCCCCCAATCTAGTACACTCTAATCATACATTTGTGGTTATATCGTGCGTACATAAAAATGGTGCCAGGGAAAGCACTTGCTGCCCTGACGAAGAAAAGTCCCTTTGTCGAAACGTTCGCTTAAGCGACATTCTTTGTTCCACGACTGCTCATCACTAGAGAGAACTATGGTGATAGTGTCTGTGGGGGCTGCAAGCGCAGTGGTTGGGCCTGCATAGGAATTATGGTAAGTACTACATAGATTAGATAAACGCCTCCCTTCTGGCTTGAAACGGCTTCATGACTTCGAAAATTGCATATATTCAATAAAATATTGCGGTATAACAGCAACAATTCGCAATAATTCTTTTGCGCACAGTATTTATGCATTCTACATTTAGAAAATAGGATTGCTTCTAAATTTGGACAAATAACGATAAATAAAGCGTAATAAACAGAGCCAAAAGAACATTCGAAGCTACATGCAAGACGATCAGAAAATCCATCATGTACTAACCAGCGTTCCCGTGACAACTGAACTATCGCAGCGCCAGTGTTACCTCTTGTAATTTGAGTAGGAAACTCTATGCCAACAGCCACGCGCTCTGCCGTTCACGTTTCATTCTGTAGTGATAATACGCAAACGGCAAAGAATAGTGGAATATTTAAAACGGACATCTAGGCTAGTTGGATATCGACATTTCATGCATTTCCAGTGCTTTAAAGAAACAGAAAAAAAACAAGAGAAGTGGAAAGACGAAAGGATAGGTAGGACGCTGGACCTACCTGTCCTACCTGTCCATTCGTCTTTCCTCTTCCTTTGGTTTTTCCTGTCTTAAAAGCGCTGGGAATACATGAACTAGTGGGATAAGACCGGTCTTAGATACGATTTGCTAGCCTCGCTGCCCCATAAAATACAAAGGCAGCAAAGGCAACGATGCACCAGTATCCATATGGCACCCTCCCCAATATATACAACATAAACAATCAAACTTAAAAATACAAGCGATACGCCGTTAAGAAACATTGGCGGTGTATATATTTTTCGATGACAATTGGCGATGGTAATGCAAATAGCAATATTTCTTATAATGGCTGTGTGAGTGGTGATGATATGGTTTATATATGTTCTGATTATTATTATGATATGTTTTTTGTCCTATTGAGCGGCGTGGCGCTGACGGTTGCTTTGCCCGCATTTGCTCCTAGCGAACGGCGCGAGCCGCCGCCAGCTCCGCCGCATAGCGGTAGCGAACGGCTTCGGCGCGGCGGCGCTTGCGTTTTTTGAACATCTGAGCTCGAAGCAGCTTCACTGGGTGAGATATTGAGACCATTAGAGGGCTCAGTGAACTAGACACGAGGAGTGGCATCATGGTTGAGGCGTGCACTGGATCCGGGCACCTACCTTGCACTTCCCTTTCGCTAGTGGTTCCGAAAGTTCATGCCGGACAGACATACCGCAAAGTGGATGAAGTCCCTCAAGAATGCTAATCACATTTGAAAATAAAGGACAGCACGTATAGCTTACATATAGCTGTTTTTGACAATCCACGAATAAACCCAAATTTTTAGTTCAACCCCATTCAGTTTAACGCAGTCAGTACTAGTCGTATAAAACATTATTAAATATTGGTAAGCTTTTCTCCAGCACTTTAACCAATTCAGATTTATATCCTATTGTACTACAGTTTCTCCAAATAATTTTACACGACCTGTATTAGGAAACTATCGTTTACAGGAATTTCTGTTCCAGCTAAGGCCAAGCATTGGCCGATGCTCGCGGCTTCATCGTGCACCTTTGCTTTTACAGCGTAAGCTGTTATGGGCTCAGTATAATAGCAGTTTCGGTTGGCGATGTCGTCCGCCGCCGTCGTCCACCGCAGTTATCACCAGGAATGAGAAAGAAAAATACCGAGTTCCAGCCGGGATTGAACTTGAGTCCTCTGCTCCCTCTGCGTGGAGGTCGGCTACTCTAGCACTGCACCACGCCAGCGCTTGCTAGCTGGTGCGGAAACATACCCTATACAGGCATCCTAGCGCGCGAGGAGTTACGCGATGGGAGAGGCGCGCCGCGTAGCGCTAACACGTGCAAGCTTTGCATTGCCGTTGCGTTGTATTCCATCAGGGGTCATAGCATATAGCAGTTGCATCGCATCGTGCCACATGTCTATGGGCGTGACAAGAGCGCCGCGTAGTTTAGATGCCCGTGTTTACTCTTCGGTGCCCGGTATGGTGCCTCCTCGCAAGGTACGAATCGCTGCCGAAGAAGCGAATCGTAGAGCTACGCGTGCGGCTGCAACCAGGCAACCTCGGACTCAGCAGAACGCTGTGCAGAGAGCAGCACAAGCCGTAGCGCGCCGTCGACGCCGAGCGCACCGTTCTGCTCGTTCTCGTGAAAACGACGCAAGGAGACTTAGCCGCGAGGACCCCTTATAGTACGTGGTGCCTAAAATGAGGCACGACAGCTTAGCCGCCAAGACCCTCAAGTGCGTGCTGCTGACAATGCGGCCCGGTAGCCCAAAATTCGGCACGACAGCTTCACCGCGAGGACCCTCATGTGCGTGCAGCAGAAAATGACGCCCGGGAGGTTCGCCGCTTGAGGAGCAGTGTGCGACGGTCTCCTATGGAGCCGCTCCTCCAGCTTAAGCCGTGACTTTGCTGCGTCTGCCACGCAGGCCTGTTTTTTTTTTTTTTTTTTTTTTTCGTTCCTGTATATCTTTGCCCAGCGCCGGGTAGCAAAACGGACGTGCGTCTAGTTAACCTGCTTGCCGTTCTTGGCTTCTCTCCAGGGTAGAATACCGGAACTACCTCTAGTTAACCTCCCAGCCTTTCTATGCATCGTTTTCTCTCTCTCTTTAGTGGAACGCCGATCGTGATTCATGCGAATTTTGCACTGCTATGTCGTAGCTGGAGTGAATAAATTTCTTTAGCTATATCGCTTGTTTTCGGTGGTCGGTTGTCGGAAGTTGGAATTGTACCTCGGAAGTTGAAATTGCACCTCGGCGTAGCCTTCGCAGTGCAAGGCGTTGAAGAAGGAACGGGAGCACAATGGTAGCCGTATTTGATTGTCAATAGCTCCGCTTCTGCTGAACGCATTAAAGTATTTCTGAATAGCCTATTTTCACTTCAAATGTCTGTCTCCACTTCAATAAAGAGTGGTTCAGGGCCCCTTGAAGTTTTGACTGGTTGCTCGGATGATCTCGTTTTGCTCTCGCAACGACGCCAGGATGTTCTCGCACCCCTTCTCGTCTTGCGTGCCCGGATAACGGCTCTGGATTTTTGCTTAGGGTCTCTTGAAGGTCGCCGACAACGGGAGCTATAGGCATTTCATGCTTAGAAAAGCGAAGAAAACGGACATTGTGATTATTGAAACGAATTTTATACGGCGGATGTTACTACAGGCTCATGCGGGTGTATTCAAAGCTCATCATATCATGAGTCAATAGCCAGTTGGGTATTAAGCAGACGGTATTCTATTTGGAGAAGCGCTGAATTATATTTATCTGACAGCGTCCATATAAACTACCTTAAACTCACAGACCAAAAGAGTGCTGAGGATGCTGGTAAAAATTGTGTACAATTAAGCGCAGTCATATTCTTGTTCCAGATGATATTTTCCTATACGAGTATCACGTGGACAAGCATACTAGAATTAATATCTTATCTTATTTATTTATTTATTTATTTTATTTATTTATTTATTAGATACCGCTAGCCTGGGGGCAGGCTTTGAGCAGGATATGCATCCAGTGAAAGCTTACCTTCTTTTCTTTATGTTTATTAACTGTGAAATATGTAAGTTCGGCCTAAAAAGGGCTGATCATCTCAAAATCCTAATAAATAGAAACAAGAAAACAAGGAAACAAAAAATAAAACACCGTCGAAACGGGTCTATAGATAAGAGTGGAAAATAGGGGGAAACCTTGTAAAAGTACAAGAGGCAGCGCAACCGTGCGCGCGCCATGGGAACACAGAAAAGAAATAAGACGCATACAAATTACTGTTCACCGAAACTTGATCAGCTAACTGTCCACAAGAAAATCGCGCAGAGCTTTTATAGGTAATCTCTGTTCGTTGGGGTACCACCAGGGTCTAAGTACTTTTTCACAGACAAAGGATGGCTCATTGAATTGTTGAGACAAAATCGATTGGGATTCTCATCATTGGTAATGTACTGTTCTCTCAGTGATACAGTGCTCCACAGAAGCCTGGTGCCACATTGCGTGCACTCAAATTATCCTCTTTTTCTTACACGATGCAAGAAGTAGGGCGTCCAAGCTACCTCCAGGTGCAAGCGGCGGTGTAAGAACCCGTCTAGTGGGTGGTCGATATTGTGGTTTACGGAGAAGCGAAGCAAATTGTAAAGTACGTATAAAGACGACTTCAAACGCTCACCAAACCAGGTCGCCCGACATAGCTTGCACCGCAGGCCTTAAAGAAGAAGCTTCGCCTCCACTGGCGAGGAAGCAACATGTGTCAGTGTGCCTCAAGTATGTGCCACAGGAACTAGTTTATCGGATACTTCATTGCCTGCTATTTCGATACATCTCGGAATCCAGTTAATAAATTTAACTACCTGAAAATGTTCGAAGAGTAATTGTTTTAATAACTTCATAGGAAAGTTAGGAAAAGCGGAATTGGAACTAATAGCCCTTCAGTGTCTTCCGGGGTTTCTTTAGAGTCGGAAAAAGGTAACAATTTGCTGCTGTGTGTACTTTCGGCTACAAAGTTTACAGCATGGTGAAAGCCTATTAGTTATGCCACTGTATATGACGCCGCATACGTAGTGCACGAAAAAAAGACACAAAAAAGTGCCAGAGACAGGTTTGTCTCTGTCACTCCTTCCTCTTCGTTTTCGTGCGCTACTTATAAAACTTCAGGAGGGACAAACTCGCCCAAACAGCCACACTTATATCTTACACTTTTTGTGACCACCGACAATTTTTCTGTCTGTCATATGACGGAATATAAAAAGGCAACCTTTATATTTGCGTTGTGGTATATCGGTCTGTAACTACAACAGTGAAACCTTCCCGTAACCCGTTAATATCGAGTAGAGTCAGAAATTTAGCCTCTGGCGGGTTCTTTAATGAAGTCGTTTCAAGACCTGGAACTTAAAAACTCACTGATAGCATAATCAGCTACCAAAGAGGGTATACAGAGTTTCCCAACTATCATGGTTGGATGGATGTAAGCAACTTTATTGACGGTCCGGCAAGATTTAACACGACATGGGCTTAGGTCCGCCACGAGAGGACATCAAGGCCCTGCCTCAACGCCGCCTCACAGACTTGCAGCACTGCCCGCATCTGGATGCTGCAGTCTGAGCTGCGCAGAGCATGCTGAAGTGGCCCACCTCGACGACAGGGTCTCCGGAGTAACTGCCATCCTTCCTATATTTACATTGCACTCCCACAACACATGTTTGAGTGTTGCCGGCCCTTCCTGGCCCAATAAGCACGTATCGTCCTGATGCTTATCGGGGAAGATACGTTTCGGATGGAATGGGTTAGGGAAGGTGTTTGTCTGGAGCTGTCTCCAGGCGACGGCCTGCCTCCTGTTCAACTTGGGACTCGGCGGTGGGTATATCCTTCTGGCGTTTAGATATGCTTTGGTTGTGTCATTGTATCTAGTGAGCCTGTGCCATCCCAACTATCATGTACCAAGATTTAAAAATGTGCAATGCCACGTAGCAGGTGTGGGGATGCGCGACTCTCACGTGTCCCCTGATGTGGTTTCCCCCCAGGGCGCTTCTTCTATCTTTTTGACTTCAGAAGTCGTGGCTCTGGGAGCCGGCTAGCCGTGGGCCACGGGTGCCGCTAGGGGCTGTCTGGTATTGCGGCCTGGCACCAGGCACTCCGACACCGTCTGAGACGGTGGGCGCCGTCAACTCGGATGCTGTGTGCACCGAGCGGGGTAGTACCACCTCACAGAGCTAACGTCTCCTCGCGGCTGCCTGTTGTGCCTATTTTAGGTGTTGTTTTTGGATGCTGGTTATTGTGAGGGTAGCGACGCATTAGGCCTAAGGCCTTACGAAGCCGCCTGTCGCACGTGGAGGGACACAACGTGATGGACCGTGGTGTTGAGGTGTCGCACTTTGTTTCCCTCATTCTAGTTAGCCTCGCACGAATTGAAATTACTCATTCGACTTAAGAAAGCGACCTTGGTTCACATGAACTTATCTACTGGGTAGCCGCCTGATCTTTAGCTAGCCGAATTGAACATCGTACCACGTGGGCGATGCGTATGCCGAATTCCTCTCCCTTGCACTAATTTAGTGTTCGTCGAGTGCGTTTAGTGTACGCAGCATGAGCGAAGTCAACCCTGGTTTGCCGCCACCTTCAAATTGCTTGCGCTACGGCCCCGGCCCACGAACGAGCCACCCCTGGCAATGGCGATGCATGTGGCCAGTTCGGCGCAGTGACTTCGGCGCGCCGCCTGTGTCCGCCTCGCTACCCTCGGCGGCTGAGAAAGAGCCGCAGTCACCAACGGCTACTGCGACTCTCGCCAGCAGGGCGCGTCGGCGCGAGCGACGCTTGCTCGTGCCGACTTTTCCGTCAGCGTTTCCGGAGTACTGGGCTGGAGTCATGCCGTCGAATCTGCAGAGCTGGTGCTGTGACCAACGGCCGCCCGCGGTGTCCCTCAGATACATTGTCGGCGCGCAGGTTGTGGACAACGCGTGGACATTCCCTCGGGGCGGCCACTGGCGCATGTACTACCGTTTGTTCGCGACGCATGCGTTGTTAGACTGTGCGACATGTTTTGCCGGAGTATGTGTAGTGATTTAAGGTTGGGGGATGTGGGGATGAGCGACTCTCACGCGTCCCCTGATGTGGTTTTCCCCGCATGGCTCTCGTCTCCTGTAATCTGGCTTCGCCACGTGGCGTTACGGTGGCAGCGTAATGCGAGAGATGGCGCTAGTGTTGCGCTGCTAACGCCACCTAGCGGTGGGGTTACAAGGGCGGAAAAGGAAGAAGGCGCTTCCTCTTCGGTTTGGGATCGGCGAGCAGCACGCACGGACGCTTCGCGCGTGCGCCGGTCCATTTCGCGGGACCGTCTCGCGAGGCTAGGATCAGGACACTGGTATGGACGAACACGTATCATTCGCACCCGATACCGTTCGTGTGACCGCACACGTGAACGGTTAGGCACTGGTGTCTGGCATGGGGCGAACATATTCGCTCGTTATCCGGTCGCGGTGAGTCGGACTTCCTTGATTTGTCGCGCGCCCACGTGAATGTTCTATGAGTAATAATTCGGCTAGCAGGCATTAGTGTATGAAAGGTGCAATAAATGCCCTTTTGATTGTTTGCACTACTTTGTTGTTCCTTTGTCCCAAGAGCACGTGTGATACGCCACACACCCCACACTGGACAGAAGCAAGGTAATGGTGTTTGCTGCCGCTTGGAGATACTGATTATATTTTTGCATTCCGCCTAATTACATAATTAGACCTAAACAATTAGTCAACTTCTAATATTATAATTAGATGAAAAGTGTAACTGAGAAAATCGTAGAGTGACGGCACACGTTCGGTCGTCAGACTTAATTCTGATGACCGAACGCCGTAGGTCTTATATAGTCTTATCTTGCATCACCATTTTCCTAATCTTTTTTTCTTCGAACAGCATGACCCAGTCCACAACAAACGTAGGAAGTCGCGAGCTACCTCCCTCAAAGCTTATGCCAACACTGCGGGCGTCAACTTCGTCGACGCAGCTGAATACCAAGATGGACGTCGCTTTGCGGCGGTAACCACAGCAGGTGGTTTGCTCCAACATGCTGCCAGCACCGTTACCCAAAATGCCGAGACGGCATAGGAAGTGGCCATCGCTCTAGCCACTCTTGACCCAGCCTGTCACACCATAGTGAGCGATTTTCGCATGGCAATCAACAACTACATCAAGGGTTGTATTTCTCCACAATCACTCCGTATCAAGCCCCGCATTCGTATGAAAATCGAATTACTCTCGTCCAGATCCCAGCACATGCCGGCGATTTCTACCCGCACCTCACCAACCTCAACCAGGTTACAGACTCCGTAGCATGAGAACTAGTCAACCGTGCCGGAGATGGTGCATGTGCACCGGCAGGACGCGACCCCTTTACGAGATACAACGACCTTGTGAAGTCATTTTACCTCGAAAGAAGAACCTTTCCCACCCCTCACTGCAAGTTAAACAGAGCACAGGCAACCACCCTTCGCCTGTTACAGGCCAATACATACCCCTCCCTCACACACTATCACATCATATACCCCGACATCTACCCAAGCCCCACGTGCAAGAGCTGTAAAACTCCCCCACATGCTATGGGAGTGCAAACATCAATAGCCAGACCTTAATCCCGTGACCCTCTCGTCGAGATGGCATGCCGCCCTGCGTAGCTCCCATCTCCACGAGCAACTCTGCGCTACCCAGCAGGCCTACGAAGCGGCGAAGAGGCAAGACCTCGACGTCCCATCATGGGAGGCCTAGTCCCAGCCGACTAAACTGCTGGTTCTCAACAAAGTTCTCTTTCTCGCTTCGAACAGCATGGCTAATAAATGGGACATGGTATATTCGGTTCGTATTATTCGCGAAAGGTTTCCTAAATTTCGCGCTATCAATGACTAGCACTTTCATGAAGTAGACGCAGGACATTATAGGTACTGTTTAGCCACCGTTCTTTTTTTGGTCAAATTTACCAATTACCACACCCTTTCTTTCATGCTGGTTGAAGCGGTACACTGGTTGATGCAGTGCACACTTTTCCCCTGTAAATTACTATAACAGCACCAAAGCTAAACACTAAAGTTGTGTGGCGCATGCTGGAAGCTCATGATGAAATATTGAGTCTATTATTGAAGGCAACAGCGAGGATGATAGCTGCGCAAACGTAAACACGCAGATAAATTGGGGCGTGTGCTAGGCATGCTCAGGTAAAAAAAATTGGAAAACGAAGTAGTCGGCTGAAATGTCCTGAAACGTACAATCTTCACAGCATGTGGTTGCAAGAATGAAGTAGTCGTGGAGTGACTTGACAGTGTATGTTTAATTGCGAATGATAGAAGAGTTCGATAAAAACACACCAACACAAAGTATCACAAGACAGATGACTCGGAGGCACTTGAGATCGTTTGTCTAGATGTAGAGAAGTGCTGATGCATGAAGACAGGAATGAAGAGTTAGACGTATATAACGCTGTCCACTTCATTGAGACTTGTGGGTGGGGCGACTTCAGCAGGCGTACAGTTGCCCTCCAGTCCATACCCAGCCGTTGCCTTGTACTCTGCGTTAAGAGTCGACGCCAGATAACTTGACACTTCCGCATGCTAGAGTTGGACGACACGAAGCAAGAGCAGAAACCTCGAGATGGGTACATCGGCTGTGGGCGAAGATATGAAGCAATACCGGCGTCTTGCCGACATTAATCATGCAATTCATTAATATTGTGTCAGTTATATGTTTAGCCGATATATGAAAATCTAAAAATATGGGGCGTTAACTTGGACGTCAGTTTGTTAAACCAATGAACCTGTTTGTGGATCTAGAAATAACATGATAGCTGTGCAGCAATCTTATAGATGGGATGGTCAATGCACAACGCATCAGTTAACTAGCGTCTCAGTTAACAAGAGGGAAGGAGCCGCAATTCTAAGTGTTTCGCACGAGAAACGCGTTACTTGAGACGAAAACGTTACAAAGTGTACATATTGAAAGACTATTTACAATAGGTCTGATAAAAGAATAAAAAATGCTTGCACAGGAGAATATTTTTCGTGAGGACTTCGACTTGAGGCTGATGAACAGCCAAGAAGCCGTACCTATATCGTGGAACAAGGCATGAGACTGCAGTTATCATGGATAATAATTTAAATCTGCAGATTGTTACAGTAAAAATTACAAACTGGATGTACGACGATATTTTACCAAGTAAGACTCATACTTACGATACTGGTAGTAGTCGTATACCTCGACGACGGAATTCTGAAGGTTGGAAACTTGCAGATACCGGTTCTCCGTCAGGCTGAAGCACGTTGGCTGAATGGTCAGCTGTAAGACATTGGTTGTATTCAATGTGTATAGAAGTTTTGTTTTCTTTTTTATGAAGCGCGTGTGTAGGAAAGGTTAGCATCACGAGTGATGCCCGCTACTCCTCTTACAAAAATAGTACATAGAGAAACAGGCCGGCTCAAACACAAACATGCAAAAAAAACTTTAGCACTGCCATGCGACAAGTTCTGTGAAGGTTAATAAATTACCGTTTGAAGAATAAGCTGGACTTTGTTGTCGTTCACGACATAGCGCTTGACGACGCCGCTGCTGACGAGCTGTAAAAAAAATTGAAATTTGAAATGCTTTATGCCCGAACCATATTCTACCTCGGTCTATGTAAGACATCCTGCATAGCGTTTGCTAGTTTTCATTCACATAATTAAACTTACGTTTTTCAGAGATTGGTCATCGGCAGTATAGCCAGAAAGTAGGTTTACTTGCACAATTGCGGAACTGCGCAGGAAACCTTCAGTGTACCTGAAAAAAAAAAAAAGAAGCACCAGTGCGGGGTCAATTTCATATGTAGGTTAGCTTGCAAGGCACAGCTATGATGCGTCAGTAAGTAATTATCGGTGTCATGCATGCTGTCAAATTGGGGTTCAACCACAACAAAATGTGTCCATTAAGCCAAAGTCAGTATAAGGCAGGTTGACGTTGCGGAACCTTCGAAGTCAAGACTTAAGCGCGGGAACAGCAAGTTAAATTGAGTGATACACACGAGCTTGGAGAAAACCTGACGCGCAACAGCCAGCAGAGAAATTAAAATAGAAACCCACCGTGTGCAAATTTCCAGCTGAAGTGTGCTGCAGTCGGGTCCTGACGACGCGGAAGCATTGACCTGGATGCCTCTCTGAACAGGACTATTCCTGGAGTTGTAGTAGTACTTAACCTGGGAAACGGAAGAGAGTCATTTGTCGTCATTACTAAAGAAGCCGTGGGGGTGCCTAAAGTCTCAGAATGATGGTATGGGCACTTCTGAACAAGCCTCGAGCCTGAAGTGCTGCAATAAGTCTGCTTAGTCTGTAAATAGTCTGCTTACTACTTGTTTATCTTTCACCGGTGACCGCTTTTCACCGGCTAAGAAATCTTAAACGTTATCCCTCGGCGCAGAACGTGCCTGGATGTAGCGGAAGTTTCTCCAACGTTATCGATGCTTCTATCCGTTGTCTATTGTCACCGACGCTTATGTAATCCGATTGTATGAGCGATGCGAATTGATTAGTACTTTCTGGAAGACACGCGGGCACCAGATTACTCTGGAACCTTCGATGACTCACGTACAAAAGCCGACGCGTCTCGCCGATGATCAGTTCTTTATCGACGACCGACGATTGTGCACACCACTCTTGTGGTCAAGTGAGTTACTTTCTTTGCTGGGCACAGGATCGCCCAATAAAGAATCAGTTTCGTGAATCAGTCTTAGCACTGTTTTCATCGCCGTCACTACTACGCGACATCTATACATTGGGTTCCTGTGTTGCACCTACAAACGAATCATGGCAATAAAGAATTCATTTTGTTTCTTAAATGAAATGTGGCTCTAGCAAGTTCGATACAATGATGTTTAAAAGACGAACGCAGTCGTGAGCGCATGCACAATATTTATGGTACACAGTCGCAGACAAACTAAGTAATAAAAGTATAGTTGGCAAAATTCTACGAACCTGCAGTGCTGCGCAGCCGACGCTGTTCGGAGCAAGAGATGCTTCAAAACTGTATGACTCGCTTTTGTTCAAGAGACTCTCCTGAAAATAAAACAGTAAATTTGGTCTGTACAAGTGTGGCAGGTTTCAGACTCAACCGTCGATGTCATTCTTAACTGTCAATAGAAGTGTATTGACGCGGCGAGATTTTTCTCGAATATGAGGAGAGAGTTGCCGTCACATGAGCGTCAGTACCTGGTAAAGCCGTTTGTTCTGTTCGTTGATCTGGAAAGCAAGCTTGTCGGGTGATGAACTCTGAACAGCAACGTTCAGAGTCAGGTCGGTGTTCTTCGAGAATGCCACGCTGGAATACTGGGCGAGTGCTTGGATGGCGACAGCGTAAACCTGCAAGTTGTCAAGAAGTTGGGGTAGAAACTAACGTAACAATTGCTTCAAATAATGCAATAAATAGGCATCAAAATTGGCGATGATGGCAATGACTACGACAGAATCAATATTACAGCTTTGTAGAAATGCAAATAATGGCCAGTTAAATTTATATTTTATTTCCCTATAGAATAGATGAATGCCCCGACAAAAAGCGGTAATTTGCTTTTCACTGAAGGCCCGCATCTCTCAAGTGGACAAACAGCAAGTAGCACATCTGTCAGCCAATAAATACATTAAAAGCATACACGAAAAGTACGAAACGAACACGTAGGTATCATACGCAAATGTACGTACATAGCATTTATTATAGGAATTGAGGTTACTTAGCATTTTACTTGAAAAAGACGAATCTGAACGTCATTAATCTTAGCTTGAAGCAAGTCGCAACAGGTTCATTTTTCAGGAGCTCTGCATTTACTGCTTGAACACGTCGAACCAGATGAAGCCGCTTTGATTGGTAAGCTCTGCAAGACATTGACCTCAGTGGAGTTGTGTTCTCTAGAGCACGTACCTCTGAGTAGGAGAACGTATATCTCGCGTACGTCTGCTGCATGAGCCAGCGAACGATAGGGAGGGCCTCTCCCAGGTTTCGGTTGAGCAGCTTAACTGTCAACACTGCGTAACCCGCGGTGTCTGCAGAGCCATACGACAGACCGTCTCCGCTCCAAGATGTCAGGCCACCTGCACAATTGGACCAAGTGGATCGAATTGGTTGAAGCCGTGTTCGCGTGAAATGGGTGAAGATGTTGACTGCAGTGGAACTGGAACTGTGAGAGTTCCTCGTGAACAATCATGGAATACCGCTGCGATTATACCGATTGGTTGCCATCAAAAGTATGCCAGGAAAGTTTCAGAGAAATGTGCCTTGACGGTTGTCAAGGAGTATTGCAGTAGGAACCTATAGAAATGTTCTGCGAACATTTCGAGGACTCGGTAAAAATTCCGTCATTGTGACTTGTAGCTAGGCTGCACTCATGCACTGCCAAGGAGTTTAATCAGGAGCGTTGAGACTAATTCACTAGATTTCGGAACAAACGTGTACCTTTGTTTGCGATTACATGCACTATTAGATCATCTCGCTGTGACAAACATCTGCCGAGAGAAATTCCTCCAAGGTTAGCTTAAATGTATTGAATGTGTCATTTCCCAAATAAAAACAATTTTGCATCTGCAGCGCTTTATATACTCACTGGTTTTGTCGGATTCACTAAGCAGAGTGTCCAGGGCCTTGTTAGCTCTGTCACCATTACCGACAAGCGCCGAGAAGTAAGCGTTCAGAGCCGTGGAGTGGTTAGATGGCAGGTTGTTGGCATCGTGACATTGTAGAACTCCTGCTGTGATGTTATCGTAAAAGATGCCACTTTCCGCGAGCATGACGCCAACCGCTGTGCTTAAGTCAGGCTGCAAAAAAAAAAGGAAAGAAAAAGGGAGAAGCACACGATTTGCAGCGCCCTGTTCCAGTTAAAGGTGCAAAGAACGCATGCGGCAATTTTGCAGTATCGATTTAGAAACAATAACGGGTGGGGGACGTAATTTGTAGAGAAGTAAAAAAAAAAACAGAAATGCACAAGGAATGAAACCGGCCTGGGCCAGTGTCTTGGGTGGCGACTGGCAAAATAGTTAGCCGCCGCGATTTCAGTATATGCTCTGCGTAGCTTGAAAGAAGCTCCAGATGATTTGCAGCATTGCGAGCACCTTCTATCGACTGTCTACATAATTATATCTTGTTTTACTTCATTTTTACTTTCAATTTCACTCATCTGATCAACGTACGGCAAGGCTTTCTATGCCAGCGCAAGAGCCCATCAATCACTGAAAACTGAAAATAGGGGAAACCGGCTTACGGCTGTGCGCGGTCCGTACGGCGAAAATGCGGGATCGTTCTCGACGAAGCAGCCAGTAGCAGGGTTCCAGTGCTGCGTCACGTAACGCACGCTGGCGTCGATGTCCGATTCAACGTTGGGTCCGAGATATTCCTTGGCAGCGCTCAGGGCCTTAACGGCGAAGGCCGTAAGGAAGACGCTCCTTGGGAACTCACTCGATCCGAACGACGCGTACGAACCATCGGAGGAACGGAAGCTGTACTGAGCCTGGGAAGCTGAAATGGAAACCATAGCGTATAAATGCACGTCCCGTGCGTGTGTTACCATCGCAATCACTCGCGCACTGTAAGGACTGGCTGAAGTAGTAGAGCTGGAGCAATGCGGATTATTAGTATTGGCTGCCGTTCCAATGCGGCACGAGTTTCCCCATAGTACCTGTTAACATCGGCGTCTAGCTAGTGGAGTTTCACTGGATTAATACATGGAAATTCACTTTCCTTGTATAGTCATTCCAAAACCGCAACCCACGTATTAGGAAAGGAAAAATTGATGGCTTATAGACTAGGCACACCTAGCCGTATCAGATCATAGTAACATCGGGAAGCTGATGCTAGTTTAAGGTTCGAAGGTAATTCATTGGACGTCCCAGAAGATAAATCCCGAAATAGCGTAACGAGCAGCAAGGTATATAGCCCCAAACGTGGACCACCCTCTTTCGTACGTTCCAAATATTTGAGCCAACAAGTCGGCCTTAGTCCCAGGTACAACTAGCACTTTCAAACCTTAGCTGCAACAGCATAAAGCATTTACTGATCAAAGGCACCATAATGCTGCTACCCTTGAATAAAGAACGCGCGGAGAATACAAGAGGAAGAGTAGTACAAACCTTGCTGGATGCGAGATCTGAGGCCAGAGCTGACAGTATCGGTCAAAGTGCCGGTCTGTTCTAGGTACTTTAGAAGATAGACACTCGAAGCTAGCACGGCCAGAGTTCCCTCGGCGTTCGAGTAGGTGATGGTGGGGACAGACAGGTCGTTGAGACTGAGTGCGAGGATGTCACCTTCAAGAGGGACAGAAAGGCAGCATTGGTAAGAGTACTTTCCATGGCGAATTTTAGTTGATACTGTCTTGAAAGTTGCATTGCGCTTCTAGCTTGCAAATATTGAGGACGCTACCGTAGGCAAGGTTAAGTGAATACCATCGCACAAGGCATTTATGAAGGAAGCCGTGGGCAATACATTTCCCCCCTAAAAGATTCTATATCGTTTTCGGCAAATTGTTACTACAGCGCTGTGTCACATTCGAAATATTTGTGGCACTGGAGTTAACTTTACTATCAGGTTGACGTCTTGTAAGTACTGCTAAGCTCATGTTAAGTACTAGTGCAATATGGCAGGACTTCCAATGCATGTGCGCCAATTGTGCTAACACTTATGCTGGTTCTGCTAATGAACTTTCTAAGTATGCAAACGAGCGTCGCGATTATTCATGCAAGCACTGTGCGAATCATGAATGGATGTTCCTGCAGATGCAGAATTCAGAAATCTGTGACAGGCGATGTTTGAAAATTATGAAACAATTTATCTTGCGAAAAAAGAACTTAAAATGCTTTCTTTAGAATACCTCCAAAATTGCTAGCTTGAGTATAGCCGAATATGACGCTTACCCGTCCCAACCAATACAACCTGCTGAGAACCTTCAACGAGCGCTTCTGGTGTCGGAAGGGTAACTTGCAAGCTGTCCGGAGCAGTGTTCGGATCACCTGAGGAAACGAAAAAGTTAAAAAAGAAACAAGGGAGGTGCACTCGATCTATGCTGAGCATGACGTTTTGAAATGTAGTGTATAATGAAATTGGAATCCCTGGAAAGGCATGCTGGCATACCTGATGCGCAGAGGAGGTATGTGTCGATCTTCCTGATAGGGAACCCTTCAGGCTGGAAAAGTAGATAGAACAGAATAGAACAGTTCCGAGCTTCTATATGCGAGAAATTACTGCAGGAGAAGACCACACAGGAGATGGTGTTGAGAAGGTAAACAGTGAAAGCGTTAGACAACTTAGAATATTTAGAAACTTTTGTGTGGTGCCGAGTTTTGCAAATGTGCCAGGAATACAAACGATTCAAGTAAGCCAGATAGCAAATCGCGTAATGCCATTTTTACAGCGTTGACAGTCAGTGGGCAGAACTATGCAAAGCTAACTTTGTTGCTGCGGCATTTAAACACTCATCGCTTTTCATCAACTGTTTTCTCATATAGTCAATGCGAATAAAACTTGAACTCACCCTGACGTCGATGGTCTGAATGACAGTGTCACTTGAGTTCACGTTGGACAACTTCACATCCTGGTACTCTGACTGAGCCTCTGGCCTCGTCTGGACGCGGGCTTCAAGTCTGGAAACCTCAAGGGTGGTGGCACGCACGTCGAATGGAAATGATGCAGAGTTCGTAGAGTTGGGGCACAGTAGAGCGTCGGTACTTTTGGGGCTGCCCACAATATCCAAGTTTTCCAGGGACTTCAGACTGACCCGCACCTAAAAGTTGAGGACACTGTGGCACAGTAGAGCGTCGGTACTTTTGGGGCTGCCCACAATATCCAAGTTTTCCAGGGACTTCAGACTGACCCGCACCTAAAAGTTGAGGACACTGGTATAAACAATTGCAGTGAGGTGCATGCTGGTGGGGTTTTCGAGTGGACACCATAACTCACCGCAACACATTCGTCACCGTAGTTGAATGCGGTCAGTATGACGGTGGCTACTTCATTGCGCTGCATATAGGCAGGTAACGTGAGTGAGGCGAAGAGCGGCTGGAACCCGGTGACATTGGCGACCTGGGAGATGCCCAGGCCGTTCTTCGGATGTAGGCACACTGCAGTACCCTGCCACGTGGTGATGGTGTCCGGAATGGCCTCTTCGTAAAGCAGAGAACCTGTGGGACTGTGCAGAAGACGGCAATTGTCGGTTACGATGGAACTCCTGCAAAGTTTTCACAATGTTGACCAGGTTGAATAAGCGAGACTGGGCGCGTCCCGAGTTTTATTTGTTTGCAGGGGATGCAACAAGATATTTTAGATGTGCAATGGAATAAAAAATGTCGCAGTTTCGCCCGAAAGCGAAGCATCAATTGCGATAGCAAATTAGTAGAGAGCTAATCGGAGTAGGGATAGTAGCTTTATCGGCTGCATAAACTTGGACACATTGGCTTACTAACTGAAATAACAAGCGTGATGTCAGCGCGCACAAGCAAACATGAATAGATCACTGAATGACCGCATACAATGACTCAAAACGCTGGCAGCAAGCGCAGCCGCCTCAGCGGGCGAAGGTTCGCGCGGTCCTATTGTTTCAACGGAAACTGAGCGGCGAATGCACGGCGCATGCAAAAGTCAGAGCCGTGTGGAGATAAGAGACGGTGCGGGCGACCGCCACCGCCGGGCCAAGTGCAGATGAGTTGCGCAGAGAAGTTGTTGGCAGATGAGAACAGTTCACGCTATTTTTGTGAATTCTCATGCAACTGGAGAAGTTGGCGCATTTTTTTGGCGCCGGCTACTCCTCGCAGGGCCAGGCAAAAGTAAACGCGCAAAACACTGAACATTGGAGGGAGCCAAATATCACGGACATTACCGAAGTTGCGAGCCCGGAACTAGTGTGCTCCTTTTCTAGGCAATTTGCAGTTACTTACGATCGACCATCGGCACATTAACTTAGCACATTCACTTATGTTGGAAGTGCGACATTCTTCGGCGCCGAATACTTGGCAAGAGGCAACATTGGCGTCTCACCAATTGTTTCAGGACGCGCTTCTGCTAGAGTGGCAACGCCAAGCAATGCATTATCTTTAAGATGGAGCAAATGTTCGACCACTCGAATGATTGAGTGGCGATCAATACACACACTGATTACCATTGCCCCCAATAAACGTACCTGACCCTCTTGATCTGCCAGAGCCAAGTTTCAGGGAAAAGGGTCCTGACCGAGTTGGTGCCTTGGGCGGCGCCTCCGGTGAAGTCTTGTGCTGCAGATTCAGCTAGAGGCGATGCTGCTGCTGAGAACCCAGCCGCGCTGGAGCTCGGACGGAATGCTACTTTGTTCACAGCTGCCGGAAAATAAAAGTGGGAAGTTTTAGACAGGGCTGCTGAACATAGGGGGGGGGGGGGGGGGGGGGGGGTGGAAGGGGGTAATCACCGAGACCTTTAGCTTTAAGTAAACTGAAGGTGAAGCGATTGCAAGCTACTCGCATTTTATTTTAGTCTGAACGGGTGTTTTAGAACAGCGGTCAGTTACTATAATAAAAGAAACTCCAACTTACTTTGTTAAGCATAAACATGGTGTATGCGATTTTCATGTTACACATGTGTATCACACTTTCCTTATACGTAATAAATCACACTTACGCCAAGATGGCATAAATGACATGATGAGACAATTTGAAAATTCAGTTCTAAAATAATGATCTTGACGTTCGCATGTATTGCGTTGTTCACGGACTTCCTAAAATGTGATGGTCGTTCTAAAGTGCGTTTGAGTTCGCCCCATTTTATCAAAGTGGGAGAACCTGCTTGTGAAGCAAAGTAACATAGCTCTATTTTCAGATCAACTCTTATAAATTCTAAGCGTCGAAGGAAAAATTAGAAAAAACAAGACAGGTGTATGCTTGTACCAAAACTGACAAATTTTAAGATGCCCGTATATGCAGATGGCGTATACAAATGTATCCAAGGATATACAGATGGCGCTGGTCGAGGTAGCTCTACTTCAGCATTTGTCATGCGAGAATGAAGGAGGAGGAAAAAAAGAAAGAGTGCAGGTATGTTAACCAGAAATGAGTCTTGTTTGCCACCCTACACTAGGGGCGGGAAAAGGGGAAGAAGATGAGAGTAGTGAGAGCGGGAGAGAGGAAAGACGCGGGGAGTTCGCGCACACGCCCGAGAAGGTCATTCTAGAATGAAACCTTAAACGTATAGACTGTCATGCGACAATAACGAAGGCAGAATTCTGCTATATTACCGGTGCTACCGCACATAAACACGGTTAAAGGAAAAAAGAAAAAAAAAACGGGTTATGCCGTGCGATTCTCCGACGTATAGCAATGTCAACATCAGTTTGCAGTGCTTGGCTTTAGTTTATGAGAGTAAAAGCTGACAACAGCAAGTAAAAATCTTCGCAGAATAATGTTCCAGTGGATACCTAGCCACTGCAACATCCATGGAAATGTAGCCGCTGATGAGGCGGCACTACAAGCGCAGCAGGACATTGAAACATGAAGACTCTCTATCACAAGGGGAGTTACGCAATAACGTAAGGCAGTCCGTAGTTAAAAAATAGACATGGTTAGATTAATATTGAATATCTTCACTAGTATTCACCAGTGACTTTTGCCGTGATTGTCCTATACCACGCAAATACCAGCAAATCTTTTGAAACACTAGTATACTGCTTGAGACTTGGCACCGAGTTCGCAAAACATTTTATACATAAATGTGTTGCACTGGCCATCCGCAATGTATTTGTGGCCAAGCGGATGAAGACGTACATATTATATTGCTGGAATGCCCACAATATGATACTAAAAGGAGCCATCCGATACGCAGCCCAATGGCAAAGAATGCAGGCCCATAGCCATGATCTATTTAATGGTTAACAGATATATTACAAGGGCAAGTGATAGTGGCCCTCCATAGATTTCTGCAAAAGAGTAATACCGGTTAAAATTAATGATTGCAGTTTAGATTTATTTCTGTGCCCATAACAATTAAAACTTCCATTCTAGGGTGTCTTATGCGACATCTGTTGCGATTTGCATTTTAGGGTGAAAGCCTTATATGCCCTATGAAGTGAAAAACCCGGTGTCCGGCATTATCATCCGATGGTACCAAAACGAACGTGACCAAGTGACGACGGCAAGTTCCTGGCGCTTAAGGATACTCAAGCGACACCTTTATTGTGTGTGAGCTGACCTGCCGCTCTAATGTGTTGAAAGTTTTCTTGACTACATTTATGCGAGATGAATACGTTCAAGTTTTTCTTTGTGACGTGCTGTGTGCGCTGAACTGTTTAAGTGCATTTAATCCACTTGACCGATTTTTGTTACCCAAGTACCGGCTTTTAATTTCATATATACCAGTTCTTTGAGAAAAAGGAGTAGCCAGTGTCGCCTAAAGGCACCAACATTTCTTAGATACATGTATTAAAAAAAACGAAGGTTCACGCCACTTACCTCCGAAGGTAGGGTAGAAACGATTACTTGTTCCAAGTACTTGATTGTTTGGGTAGCCAGGGAAAGCTCGATTAGGGCAAGGTCTTGTTTGGACGGGCAAGTTGGTGAAGATGACAAGACCAGAGTTCTGAAAGGAAATGCCGTCGTGTGTAACGTCACGTAAATTGCAAATGTTCACTAGATTACATGCCAGTTGCTTCGAAAGAAGTTACGTGATCAGCACGAGCCCATTATTAGGGCAACCACGTGTCATTGCAACACGCATGCAGCGACATTGAGTACCAAGTACAAACTTACCTCGAAAGAGCTCAGCGAGTCGTAGCTGAAAGACACCGAGGGAGACACAGCCTGTCTCCTCCGCCTCTGGTTCACTTTGACTTGAGTGTCGGCCGATGTCTCATATGGTTCGTTGTAGAGGTAGCCGTCTAAGAACAAAGCAGCATAGGCGGAGGACTGAATTCCAAGAATCTGCCCAGATGATCTAACCTCGTAAAAGGTTATCCTAACAATACGCAACAAGAAAAGGATGACAAGAACCAATATTTGTGCTATGAAGCGATACGTGTGAGCTGTGGGTATTGCCATCTTTTTTGTTAGGACTTGCGGAACATAATGAAGGGAGCTCTGATGTACAGTCACGATCGAAAGTTTGGGGACCAAAAGTGCCGCGACTTTTAATGTTTGTTTCGCAGCCTGGGCATTCCGGCTGAAATCGAGGGCACAAGCGTACGCGCGCGTGTTTGGCCAATACAATGTAATAAACCAATTCCAGGTCACGGAGCTGCACTTGAATATATTTCAATTTTCTTGCTGGTTCCGTGGTCCCCGAAACGTTTGATCGCGACTATACATATTAACATTTTTGAAATAAAGAATGCCCTACGACAATTAGTGGTCAACGGCCAAGTCGCGTAAGTACATCCATTGCAATGCTATTTGCGGGGCCGGAACAGGACACGGAGAGTTTATGCTACCTAAAATCGTGTTTAAGACCTCCAGTCACGGTTCATACATTTGTGTACACTGCTTAGTGGTGCCATCAAATGGCAAGGAATAAGCCATGGCAATAAGCTTAAGGAAATGGAACACTGTTGCACAAAATGGCTCCATTTCAACTGAGAAAGGAGCATCATTGCACGCGACTGTCACTGAAAGAACTGCCATGTTTGACAGGATACATTCCACGATTCGTTCGAAATGGCGGAGTAATTTTTCCACTCTCGCAATTTTTGCAGTAAATAACATCTGTATGCGTATTTCTTTCAGGAGATCCAATACTTCACAAAAGCAGTGTGACACATCGCAATAAACAAATATTGAACACGACTTGTAACATTCAAATAGAAAGCGGGGTAGACCCGTTCCAGATTTTTTTTTTTTTTTACTTGTCTAGCAGGTGAAAAGACCCTTAGCAACGGTAGGCGGCTCCCTGGGAGTATGTTAACTGGTCTAATGGGTGTTTCTAGCGAGTGAATAAAAGACAATGATGTGCGTCAATTGCACTATCGCTTGCATGGGAGACTTCAGCTAACCCTGGCAAGAGCTCGTGTAAAACTGCTCCCAATGATCCAGCGTGTTATGCTGCAGGCTTCATTCACGAGATGCTAGTTAGGTGCGGAGCTAAAAGCTGAATTCACCTTGGATGAAAGGATACACTTACCTACGTAGCAGTAGCTCTGGTTGACGAGAGACGTGCGGCTATACCTGTAGTTCAGGTAGCTGATTTGGTTCAGAAGCTGGAACAACAATAATTCGCAAGTCGGGGACAAGCACAACGGTAGCGAAAAGTCGGTTTCATTACTAATTTCCCATTTATGCCTTGAGCGCTTTATAAAGACATCTAAAAAAAATTCGCACGAATGGAAATGCAAGGCATCTTGTAATACTCCGACAGTAGTACTCCGATTTTATTCGAGATATTTTGGGCTGACTCAACGGTAAAATAAAACATTGAAGTATTAACGCGTAAAAAAAAAAAAAAATGCTGGCTCTCCCGTAATCGAGAGTACATGTAAGCATGAAATGGCTACCGGCAAAGCAGATTGGTTGGAGATGATACTAGCCACAATCTTAAAAATGGGTATAGTGCATGTTTGCAAGGGCACACCACACCACACAACCATCCGCGGCTCGCCGGACGCGGTCTGCTTGGTCACGCCGCTTGGCGCCATCTGGAAGGGTGTGCAGCAAAACCCGCATCGCGGAACTCGCAGACCGCTGGCGTTCAAAAGAGCACAGGCAACCCTGCCTCAGCGCCAAATGATAACAATCAAGTGTATGGTGCCCTGTATACGCTTTTTGAACGCTGCTATAGCAAATGACCAATAAAACTTCACCGTACTAGAAGTTACAGCTTGAATGACATTGTGAACAAACATTAGGAAGAACTCTGAAGAAATATTTTTTTTCACCTTGTTTGAGCCGTAACTAGCGTATGTAATGCGATTGGGGGTGAGATACCGCATTAGCTTATCTTTTGACTGGTTGCCCGGATGTTCTCACTTTTGGCTCAAGGTCCCTTGAAGGTCCCGGCAACGGGAGTTAAAAGCATTTCATGCTTAATATGGGGTTCGGTGGCCCGAACTTCCAAATGCTATTGATATAGTATGACAACAAGTGTGCCGTGTAGTTGGAGGGATCCATGCTCGGTCTAATCACAGTGGGTTATTGGCGATGTTACTGCACGTGAAAGAAGCTGCAAAATGCATGCCATCTTCAAAGAGAGCTTGAAACAAGACGCGAAGTTTCAGGGCACATGCGAATCTCTGCGTAGCCCACCCCCTCAAAAAAAAAAAAAAAAAAAAGAACCGCCGAGCACTCGGCGGATATGGGAAGCTACGTCGGGTCGATTGCCCATGCAATGTATAAACTCCCTCGAAAAACGAACAAAAGATTCTCACATAGGGGTTATTCGAGCCGTGTAGTCATTGCGTGACCAGGCAATGCCTTTTTTGTGCCATGTCAGTCTAGCCCTTTGTACAGTTGGTAATTGATATTGCCGCATGGGGACTTTTATAGTGTGCAAACACTGATGCTCCGTAGCACCAAGATGCTTAGAACACTTGAATATTTTCTTTAAGGGTAACGGAATTATGGCCATCAATCCGCGAGTTAATGCACTGAGACATTGACAGGCTGTTGGGAATTTTGTGCCGAATGCAATAGCATTTCGACTCGGCTGGGCGTTGGGATGGGAAAGAATGTACGAGAACCAGCGGAACTAAAAGTCTGTTTCGCATGGTATAATCCAAACTACATAGACAATATTACCAGATGAGAGAGCAAACCGCTAATGCGCTTTAGATCTTTTTGAGTTACGTCAAGGCGGTAAGGCCCACCATTGACATTGCACTTACAGCATCCCGAGAATTGCGCTGGTTGTATCCGTCGAGAAGCGTGACGCTGCTGTCGACGGCTCCGACTCCACAGAGAGAGTCACCGGCGGCGGCAAGCGAGAGGGACACGTTTGAACCAGGAAGAGCCTTCTTTGCGTCAAATGCCAGTGACACCTGACAGGAAAAACATAATT
Organism: Dermacentor silvarum; assembly: GCF_013339745.2. Classification (NCBI taxonomy): domain Eukaryota; kingdom Metazoa; phylum Arthropoda; class Arachnida; order Ixodida; family Ixodidae; genus Dermacentor; species Dermacentor silvarum. The sequence continues at coordinate 201,479,841 of NC_051155.1, forward strand.
ACACGACTCAATCATTCAGATGTATTTATTAGTTGGTACATGGCACTCTTCGCAACTTTTGTTTTAGTACTTATGAAAATGCGTGCCAAGGACTCAAGACGTATAATTGTGAACCTTGAAACAGTCGGTATAGCGGCTGAAACATTTCCTTAAGGGTACTTTGTCTGCCGTAGTTGGGGTAATTAATCGCACAAAGGTGTGTAGCTATAACGTAAACAACTTACGTTGTTCTCCAGGCACTTCTGGACGCTGAACTCCGCCGAGTCAGAAACGACTTCCACAGGTTTGCCATTGGCGTCCCTGTGCACGTAGTACACAAGCAGTTGAACCTTGGGGCTCGCGTCTGGAGGCAGTGTGGATTGGAATTGGAAGCTGCCCACTGAGCGTGTGGTTCCTGGTTCAGTAATCTCTGGACTAGAGCTACCAGAAGGAGCGTCACTGTTCCTGATCAAGTTATTGTCCGATTGATCCATAGTGAGGTCGGCTTCAGTAAAGCGCTTGGTGAAGTTGCGAGTTTCCAGAATGCGTCCGGCCGAATTCAGCTGCATTCAGAGAAAACATGAAAAAGCACAGGTTAAAGGAACAGATTTAGAGCTCACCACCAGTTCATGAAACGCGCGTACTAGCAACACATGCACGCATAGAGAATAAGTATACGAACATACACTCGTCAACGCCATAAATTAGTTTGTAGGGTGACGTCTTAAAGTTGCGACAGCTCCTTGAATGCATTCAATTGTGGAATACAAAAACAGCAAACATTTCATGCGGGTCTGAACTCATTTACGCAGGTACTTTTGGAAGAATAGCATAGGGAGAAAACTGCTTACCGTTAGGAAGAGCTGGTAGTCAACGTTGGCGTCGGCAGTCATAACGATGTCGCGCACGAAGCTGGCCTGACATGTGTACACGCTACCATCACCGCGGTCAATCCTAATGGAGCTCGCAGTGGGCGAGTAGAAAGGAACCAGGTTTTGCTGCGCCGTGGGCTTCTCGAGGGTGGGGCCATTCTTGATTACGATGCGTGGGAAATTGACAGCAATTGCCTAAAAACAAGAAATATTGCTATGAGACCGTCTCAGGCGATTACGTAAATACAGATGGAGTACTTTGAAACAAGTATACATATGGCAGGTTAAAACTAAACGTAACGCTGCTTTTTAATTGGTGAAAGGTAGACAGAATCCGGGGCAATGGCTTGAAATATTGAAGTGCTAAAGCAGTCTTAGTTCTAAGAAAGTATTCAGAAGTTAGCAATTTGCACGAGCTTTCTTCAGGGGACGCAGAACAGGCTGTTGCACAATACGATTATTCAGTACTCTGCTTCGCATACCTGGCGTTTAATATACTACAGATGCCATTGTAGCCTTACGTACAGAACGAAAGTGTACAATTGTGGTACATTACTTTCAAGACCCTCTGCAAATATTGTGGTTGCTGGCAATGGATACGGGGAGGCGATTCCATTCTGATGACTGAATGGTAGTAGAATCGTAGAATCAAATACGATTGCTCGGGAATTTGCAAGCTCTAAATCTTGTATGCAGATTTATTTTCAGTGCATACGCGTCGGCTGAAGCATGTGCGTTTTACAGGCAGACTTTTATTTAGCCTCTTTGAAGTGAACGCAAAATTCGACGTGCTCCAGCTTTTTTTTTTTTTTTTTTGTTAGCAAGCGTCTTGAAAATGGGACGCACGTTGGTAACTAAATTACAGAAATAACTTGGTGAAGAGCTTTAACGGATTATTTAACCTGACTGCTACCAGTTTAGAAGGACCTGAAACTTTTTTTATCAATCATAGAATGGACTTACTATAAAAATAACGTCTCACGAATCTCATGCCACAAAAAGTTTTCGAATCCTTCAATTATAAGTGAAGTTATCGCAACAATACCCGGCTTTCCCCCTTTTATTTAGTTTCCGCTAGCGCGCTCGGTCAAGCCAGAGAGGTCAAAGCCCCGGCTACAAGTTGATTTCACGGCTCCGAAAGGGCGCGTCGCGGTGCCCCGTGGCAGCAGCGGGGTACAACTGCGCTACGCAGCACGCCGATGCCCTCTCGTAAACCACGCACAGCTGAAGCAGCTACGCGCAGTGCAAAAATGAAATAAATCGATTCTGAGATCAGACACATCTTTCATACATTTAACATAAAATTTGCAATTATGTATCACTGAGAATGCTCTCGCAATCACGAAATTAGCCAGTAGATTTGGTGGGCCAGCAGCTTTCAATGACTGCTTGATGGCATTGCGGAAGCGAGAGCAATCGCTGTTTGTGACACGAGATTGTAAATTGTCTGCCGCATGCAGTGCAGCAATATTCCGCTCACACGTTCACAGCAGCGTCTACGACAGATCGGAAACGTTTTGGCACTATGTTCAAAAAGTGCTTAAGAGCCGACCCCCTTAAAATTACAGTAGAGACGGAGAGATGGCATTCTAGACAGACCTGAAGAATGACACCTGTGACCCTTTGGCTGAGAGGTGGCATGCTGAACTGGACAAGCCCCTCATCGTCCGATGTGTAGTTTCGGCAAGCGAGCACGTTGTCAGTCTCCCATGAGCGCCACTTGAATTTGTTGCGCTCCACAAACATGCACACTTGAATAAGCTCCTTGGGGCGTGGAGTTCCGTCAAGCTCTTGCACATAAAGCTGCAGAAGCAAAGAAAAAAAAAACATGAAGGGCTCGTTAAAAGTTACTATTGCAAGTTAATTTGCATTCAACGTAGGTATTGGGAGGAGACTTGTTACGGCAGTGCTAATAACGACGTTCACAGATTGTGCTGCGTTGTATAATACGAGTTAGAAGCTTTATGTAAGTAAGTTACCAGAACAAGTGCTTTATGACATCACGGGCTGTTTCAAAAGAAAAGCGAATCGAAAAAACATATGTAGAAAGTGTATGAACGACTCGAGAGAAAAAGGTCGATGGTCGCTTCGAGTGAACAAGGGCGACAAACTTTGCGAGCTAAAGAAAGTTGCTTTTGTTGCTGTATGAAATCATTAAGTATGTATAATAAGCACGATAAAGAAGCGGGCTAGCCTTTGTCTAGCAGGAGGAGCGCGACACCAGTGCCCTTAAGCAGGAGAGAAAAAAAAAGCGGGAAAGAGGCAGGTACGCCACAACACATCACACGGAGATATGTGTTGGTAACTGCAAGTGATAACCGTCAGTGAGAATCCGTCAGCGATAACCACAAGCGCACAACGCAATGCCACAAACCTTCGCTATAGAAACGTGGACATTGAGAGAAAGGGCGTAGGCATTTCCCTTAGGTAAAAATTCCAGCACAAGAAATTTAAGTGGACGGCGTTGGCCTTAAAGGTGTGGTAAAGGCACTGGAGATTGTTCTCCAACACAAGGCTAACTGTTTTGAGTTAGCCAATACTACGCTGTGCGCGAGCGAGCAAACGTCGTCGCAGTAAATTGGCCTGCGTAAGCACAAAATATTTTTACGTGGAGCTGATGCCCAAGGCTATTTACAATTGATTTACAGGGAAGCTAACGGAGGCCAAAATGGCGACGCTAAATCAAGCGGGAACACGTCTTCCTTCTCAGTGCAGCCAAACTGTGGCGGCTGTTCCGCATCAATATAGCACTAACGTGGGGGGATGGCGGAGCCACAGCTATTTATGTCAAAAGTAGGGAATCGAGAAATGACTACAGAAATATGTGTGCATTTCTTTATAGTTTCTCGGGAACTACGATATTGTTCTGTTGGCGAACGTAAAGGAATTTGCTTCTCAAGATCCTAGATTTATGCGCGCAAGGCAATACCATAGAGTATTCTGCCATTGCGTTACCGGTGTGCCATTACAGCCTGCCGGTGTCTGCGTAGTTAAAAGTAAACCGTAATGGTAGAACAGTGGGCTATGTTAGAATAATCCGACGTCACAAATCAAGTAAATTTTACAAAAGAGCGAATGAAGGGTAATAACGTGAGCGCTTAGATGAATTGGTAGAGGAGTCTATGACATTCGAACATACATTTTTGTCAGATTACCAACTGTGTCAATCAACCTCGCGCAAAGGTTCAGCAACAAACGCCGAAAACGCAGCTTACCTTTCTCTTGTTGAGGAGATTGAGTTTGAACGTGTTGTCGTTACTAGTGTACTGGGCATTGGTGTCGTACTTTTGTCCAAAGTTCAGTCTAAGCCGTGTGGTACCTCGGCTGTGCAGCTCGGTGGCAGATTGAGAGACACCTGCAAGCAAATATATTTCAGCATATGTCATAAGCCCACGAGCAACGGTAATATGTGAAAACAATGAATTCATTGTTATAAGAGGATATACGCCTTAAGTTATTGCCAGCGGAACTCTAACAAATGAGAAGATATTGTACAGGCTGTGCCTTGTGGAGCCACATAAGAACCAATCAGTGCGTCTAAATGCAGCTGTATAGCCTACCTGTGCCATCTTCGATGACTTTGGCGGTAACGTTTATTGATGGGTATGTCGGGTACGTGTAGTTCACGGTGTTCAGCAGCGACACGTTGAATGCATAGTCGTAACAACCGTTGATCTGCAAGCAATAAAGAAGGTTAAATGTGAGCTTAGGGACTTTCCGGAGGGATGAGTACTATAGTGCCAATAGCAGAGCACTAATTTAGCAAGTGGAGCAGTGATACAAACGTAAACCCATTGTATTTAACAGATGGAGATTGTCTGCCATGTACATTTTCCGTGGTAGCAGCGCACGAAAAAATGGTGGAAAAGAAAAAAGCTATATTTGTTTCGATAACGAGTGAGTAGACTAAGGGCTGATCTTTTGGCTACAGCTATATTTTGTGAATAAATAAAATGACCATTTCTTAGAAAAAAAAATGTTGCCGCATGTGCAGTAGTTCACGCTACTCCCAGTATTAGACGTACTCCACTTTAGAGAAAGGAAGGTAATGGTGCTTGATTTAAGAACATTGTTTAGTTTCTTTAGAGAAAGGAAGGTAATGGGGCTTGATTTAAGAACATTGTTTAGCTGTCGTGAAATCCAAGAAAAAAAAAATGTCAGACGATTACGATACTCCCTAATGGGAAATTTGAGCGCAGCTGAATACGCCTTTTCTTTCATTTCGCGATATACCGCGGCAAATAATTTGAGACCAAAATCACCGCACCGACTGCCAGTGGACCAGTGTCGTCAGCGCCATCGCAGAGGCAGTATATGGGAACACCGGCATGATGAGCGGCATCGAAGCCAACTGAGGACGACAACGACCGTCAACGAACGCGCGAGCCGGGGCACGAGCGTGATCACGCTGTTACTCCGAAGGACGCAGCTGCTAAACCCAGCAACGGGTGCCTGAAAGCTACACTCCGAAAACGATTCCTTGCACCATCAGTGCACTTTGGAACACGGAATGTAAAGCTGTGTAGATGTTGCTCTCGCGTTGTCATATTCATGTGACTGCCCTTTTGAAAAATTGCATTGTGCAAGTCCAATTCGCATGGCGTAATTTGCCGACAAATCAGATGTACGAGGACAGACTTGGAGAATAATGTAAGAAAATTATGCGAAGCCAGTCTAGAGCCACATTTGTTCTAGCCAATATACGAATCCTTGTAACAGGTAACAAAAATATCACTACCTCTGCTACACGAAGAATTACTGGCTTCTGGCGCACTGGGTAGTAGTAGTTGAACGGGGACGTGTATACTTGCACAGTTCCTTTCACATTTTCGCCGTAGGTGTACCTGAGAGGGGCGAAAAGAGAAAACACCTTAAAGCACGAACAATTGTACGCTTGAAGGCAGCAGCGGAACATAATACACAATTAGCGTACTTATAAGCACGTTGACAACGCTGGCGCGGCAAGATGCCCGCTGTGCGGGTCACAAGTTTTGGGTTACCAATGTAAAGGCAACGAGAGAGGTTTTAAAAACTCGCTAAGCTTCGACGTGGGAATTGATTTGAAGATAGTATTCGGATAGGTAGAATTATGTACCGAACGTTCAGCATTCCATGAAGCTGGAATACAGGACAAATGGGCTGCAAATAAAGTACTTAATGAAGAACTTTTGATGGGGCTTCATCTATCATGACTGCAAGCATGACTGTTATAGCGATTGCGTAACAAATAGAGTTACCATTTATTACAAGAGAAATATTAAGATGCTAGCGACGTCAGGTCAGTGTACTGATGACAGACTTACTTTGCGCAGATAGTATAAAGGACCGTGGGATTCGTAACAACGTCATTAGCGTCAGGTGTGATGGTGACTGAAAACTTCGGCAGCACTGCAACAAAAGAAAAAAACTCGGTTAAATAGTTGCAAGAAAGAGTAGTTGAAAAGGTCTATTTGTTAGTTTTGTCATGTTTGTATACAGGGTATAGAGCCGTGTCTTCTGCAAAGAGATGTTTTATTTTTGCATTAAATCAAGCGCATTTTTGACGCGCAGTTTAAGCAGTATGCCTTAAGGAATGTAAAAGAAGCAAGGCTACAAAGCCGCTGTTAAATGGTATGAAGTGTGCAAGTGTTATGTAAATTGAACTCATAGGCCACGGATATATTACGAAATAGTCGCTTCAGGAACGAAATGCCTACTATCGAATAATAGGAATAAACTTGTATAACGTTATAGAATGCGGATTTACCGTAGTCCCGGACATTAAACGATGTGGATCCAGAGTTGGTGCCCGCCGATACTGCAATGGTCCACGACCCTTCGTCGGTAATCGCGAGGAGATTGTAGGAACCTTGCAGGAGACCTAGAAGACACCAGAATGGCAGTTCGAAAAAAAAAAAAAAAAGCTGCTATGCGGCCACACATTTATGGCTACTTTCAGATCAACTTACCATCGGTGAAGTTCACAAACTGCTGTTGATGCAGAAGCTGGCCGTACGGGTTCGTGATAGTAATGTTTGCCTGCGAGATGGTAAGTTGTATTGAACACGCCGTCTGCTTTTTTCTTAGAATGAAGAGATTTTTTAAATGAAAATTGTAGGCAGCATATAGCGCAAGTCGGCTTATTCAGGTGGATTGCTTCCAGTAGAAAGCTCAATTTTCTCGCAACGAATGAATACAAAATACAAGTTGTACAGTAATAGCAAAATTGCAATGTGTGCTCTCTTCTGTATACTTTCAGATGGAAACATGGGGCAAGACATAGAAATTGAGAACGACAGCAATTGTTAAGCACTGCGATAGAGTAAGCAGCAATGGTCTACCTACCAGTTGGTCAGTGACAGGCAGGAGGTTGTTGTCAAGTAGTAGTACACGGTAGTTGACTGTAAGGCAAGAGTTAATCGAAGTTAAATGTGGAATGCCCGCGTCGTCCAAGAAAAAGCAACAGGTGATACTGAAGGATACAGTTGCAAGCCGATTATATCAGCGCGTATGTCATTATTTCAGTTAAATATTATAATAGGCTCACTTTTTGCAAGCCTACGCCTACGTTTAAGTTAGTAAACGACACTACGTCAGTTTGAGGCAATCCGTCGGAATCACTTTCAAATGCTAAGTGTTTGCTAGAGGGAATGTGACGTCTACATCTTGTGCGGTTACGAGCAGCAGTGAGTTAACAAAGGAAACCAACAAAATAAGCAACAACGCCGGGAGAGTACCGAATCTGTCTTAGGCGTGAGGAAAGTAGGCATGGGATATTTTTTAATGTGTATGGCGGCCTTTAACTATCCAGCCGAATGTAATACTATAGCAACAGTGCTCGATATTCACTTGCTACGCAAAGAAACTTGGCAGAAGAGTTGTTGAGCAGAAAACTTTCTGTACGAAGTTACGTGGCAAAAACGCCTGAATGGTAACAATGGCAAGCAACAGCGAGATTAAGAGCTCACTCAGCAGTAATGTCAAACTAAACAGCACAAAAGCAAAGCAGGCGTTACTGCAGGAGACTAAAATTTGACTGATGTCGCATACATACCTGTACTTCCTTGTCGATACAAGGGCTTGTCGGTCTGAACAATTACGTTAATGTTGTTGACATACTCAAGCTGAACAGAGGACCTGTTGTGAAACTGGTCACTTCCAAACTTCCCAGTAACATCCAGGTACATGTTGTAGTAATCGCTTGGATTCAAGTCGGGGACGTGGAACAGGAGTTCGGAGCCAGTGCCTGTAAAGCACAGAAGTGGGATGGAGTAATGTTTCAAACGCGGAAGGAAGCAGTGCGTTTATGTTTGCTCGAAGTGCCTGGATGAATGAACTGATGAACCCAAGAGGGCTACGAAGCAAGACAAAAGCCACATGTATTTGCCGCATTTTCTGTGCTTTAAGCCGTAAAAGGAGTTTCTTAAAATGCAATTCTTGGTAACCGAGTTTACCCGTCTTGTTTTTGGTACTTCCGATGTGCAACCCGAAATGAAATTTTGCCCGTATCTTCGTTAAGATATGAGGAATGTCCTTATCTACTTTACACTTCATCAAGTTAGTCAAAACTGATTTCAAATACCACTGGTGTCTGAACTTTTTAAGACTTTCCAGGTTCTAATTTTCACGTTTAACATTTTATACGCCCTTGCTAGTTTTGGGCACTCTACAATTGATGTGGAGGAATATGAGCAATCAATGGTCAGCAATTATGGTAGTTCAATGATAAAAAAGTGGGGCATTAACGCCTACATTACTCATTGTCATGGTACAGAACAAAACTATGCAACTCACTATATTCTGATATCAAATATTATCAGTTTTAAACTATTTAAACAGCTAGAGTATAATGGCTCTAGTTGATATATTAAAAACAATGTATTAGACTAGCCACTCTAAGTAATATTTCGTAGCCAATGTGTCGTACGCGCGGTGGTTATAGGTGGAGAGTTTCAGACATTCTACACTTTAAAAGAGTAAGCAAAATATGCTGCTCTAGATATTCTTCACAGAAGATAACACGGGAAGGCAGGGGGGGTCACCGAAACAAAAACTTACGATAGAAAGTTGGCGGTAATTGCGAGGGAAATGCGTTAAGATTACGTCGTACCTGCTGAGATCCCGGATCTGTGATTTAAACCGTGTTCACCGCATTACAAAGTGTTCAGTAGCACAGTCGAGGCACATCCTGCCTGTCCGAAGAGCAACTGATGGTGAGCTAAGATAGATCAGTGAAGCGCTTAATCACAGGATCCGGCAGGGAAGCAGTTTGATGAATAGAAGCATGTGCACGTAGGAAAAAAAAATAACGCAACATAATTATTTTTCCTGCGTGTTTCTATGCTTTGGCCTATATATATGCATACATACATATACATACAGATTTATATACGGCATAATACAAATAAATTTTGGGTTTTACGCGTGCCAGAACCACAATCTGATTGTGAGGCGCGCCGTAGTGAGAGGACTCCGGATTAATTCTGACCACCTGGGGCTCGTTAACGTGCACCCAATGCTCGGTACACGGGTGGTTTTACGTTCACCCTCATCAAAATGCGGCCGGCGCGGCCAGGATTTGATCCTGCGACCTCGGTGCTTAGCAGCATAACGCCAAAGGCACTAAGAAATCATGACGGATATATATACCACGTGACCGGCTTTCCACACCCGACACGTGCACTTTTCCACTCCTAATGCTAACGCATTAACGAATTGTCCGGTCGGCTACACTACATAGGGGAAGGATTGAAGATGCCGTGAACACGTGTGCGCAGAAGCTAAATGACACATCGTCATAGGTGACCTGACGGTCGATTTGAAAAAATCGATTGTTATGAACACCGATGAAAGGAATGGGCTGCACGGCGTCTGGAATCTTACCGCTTTGATCGACGGCATAGGTTTGGGTGGCCAAGATCGTGCTGTTCTGGTTGAGTCCCGAACGAGTGCCCCACAGTTCCACCACCAGTTCGCCGGCTGAAGCAGGATTTCGCACAAGGGCTGTGAGCTTGACATCAGCATTCGGTGTCAAGTATCCCGGCGCAGTCACGAGGTATTCACTGTCCCAGGAAGACGGAAACGTCACTTAAGAGAGATTGGTTTCGGTTGTTTTTACCGGCAGTGTACTTTAAGAACATGCTGCGAAGCATGTGCGTAACTTGGAAACTACAAAGGAAGCATCAGGCAGGTGCTGGCAGGGAACAAATGAAGGTAAAAGCATCGGATGCTAGTGCCTTCATATATCACTTGCTTAAGCTAGCTTGAACTTTTCCTTAATCTGTAGAAAAATGTTCCCCACTGCACCAAAAATATACCGTAGTTCTGTCAACTCCATTCATTAGAGCATCTAAACCAGGCAATTTGTAACAAATTCACGTAAGCTGTAATTTAATATATCAGTGGTTACAAGGGCTTTGCAAAGTCCTCGTAGATCCTAGGCATAATTCAGAGCAGTGTATAGCATCACTTTTGATGTCTGAATAGGTGCAGTTTTCATAATTTCGACATTACCAAGTTACGGAGTTAAAACATATTTCGCTGTTAACCATGTACTTGCGGAGCTCCCACGCTAAAGCTTTCTCCCGATACCAAAACGAGGGGAACTGTTTTAATAGCGTGACGCCTAAGGACAGCGGCACTTACATGCTCGTGCGAAAGTTGTTTGCAAGCTTCCTAGACAGACCATGCTTTTATTTACTTTGTGCTGACCGTGACAAGACAGGCACGCGAGAAAGTGAGGAAGGCGGGGAACAGGTGCTCACATAGAGGCGGCGGTGGGCGTTGTTCCCAGAGTGACCACAGCTGCGAGCAGCAGCAACCGACGCGTCCAATTCGACGCCATAGCGACGACTCACGGCACCTGCGGCAGAGAAGCAAAAAGCGTCGCAGATTAAAGAAAAAAAAAAGGAACCTTTAAAATAAAACTCGCCACGCTAAATGGCGGTCACAAGGCGATTTGAGCGGCCATGCTGAGAAAAATGAAAACGGGCAAATATAATTGCTTCTTCACCCCTTTATAAACGCACGTGTATCGCTAGGAAAAATTGTGCCTACACGTGTTCGTCAAGTCTCGGGGGGATACAGCGAAACTTACAAAAAAATAATAATAAACGGTGACCAAACAGACGCGCTTCATCGCCTCGAAAGACAGTGTTATATGACGGTTATCAGCAAGGATGCGATACCGCTCAAATGCGAAACGCCTTGACACTTCCCGGCATATCTCACGCTTCGGGAACAAAAGAAGTATCGACACGACCACGAAAGTAGCGGTGGACGTTTCTAGCCTACTTAACTACAACGACTAGAGCTGGTTACGAATACTCAACATTGCTGCACACGGCACCCAACTGTTGACCACTGAGTGGCTGTTAGCTCACAGGGCTGTGAATTAAGAAAAGCCTATAGCCGGAGTAAGGCACTTACAGTTTCTTTAAGCTGTCACGCGCTTTCGAACTATCGGACTATTCTTACCAATTGCCGTCTCAGCAGTGAACGACCGGAGCAAGTAGCGATCACGAAGGGCCTCACAGGCTCACACCAGCGGAGAGTGCGGCGTAAACCCTAGCAATAATCCACGGGCGTTTACCAAAGCGTGTTGTCAATGGAACTGTGCTATTTTTATACGGTTCAGTGCTTTTTTACCGCTAAGTAGGGCTTTCCGTATCCGGTTGCAAGAAGCGAGGTTGCTGACGCAGCACGCAGTGATCAGTGATTCCGCGCACGGCAGCGCGGGGAAAGCCGGCAGAAATAATCGTTCACGGCTGATAACGTGTGGCACGTTAGGGGAGATCGGATGCGGTGACTCTTATCGAGGAAAACTGGGTCTCGGGCGCCGCATATATTTACTGCCACGCCAGGAACTTGTAGCATGCACGCGCCGTTTCGCAACGCCTCTGATAGGTTGATCGCGCGTGTAGTCGGTCAGTCGCCCCCGTTGTTATTTTATTGCGATAGCAATTATATGGACACTCCAAAGCAGATTTCTGCCGTCGGCGTCGCCATCATCGTCGTCGTTGCCGTCGCCGTTGCCGTGAGGTTCCGTATGACGTCAGTGGAGATGAAATCGTCGCCGCGCGCGGCACGCTGTATGTGCGAGTGTAAGGGCGCGAGGGACGCGCGCTTTCACGGGGAGTTAATGCACGGCGAAGAAAAAACGCGCGTTCTGCACCGTGCTCCCTTAAGGGCTGCAGAAGTAGGCGTCTCTTTTCTCCTTTACAATCACCATATATGTAGAACAAACGCGCCTTCTTCCGACGCGCGAAAGGCCGTGGCGGGGAGGAGGGGGAGGCAACGTTTAGCTGCGGCATCAAGTGCCTATTTATATGAGAGGCTCCGGCAACAGTCACCAACGCCGTACGCATTTTGTGCGAACGCGGGCAAAACGCCGACGGCGTCGACAACAGCTCTGCGTGTTGCCGGTGCTGCTGCATGTCCAAGGGTATCCACCTGATAAAGCTACTATCATTACTCCGTATAGCTCTCTTCAAATTTGCTATCGCACTTGATGCTTCGCCTTTCAGGTGAAACTGCGACAACTTTTTTCTACACTTGCTTGAACATCAAGAAGTGTCATCGACGACGGTCAGTGAGGCCACAAGTTAAGTCTACAGCTGCTTTCGCCACTGTAATGATAACAATAATCAAAAGAGAAATTGTAACTGCAGCCTGGTTCTAACAGTGGAACGCCGAGCCATTAAGCCAGCTCGGAATATAACTTCACCGGTTTTGATGCCATTGGTGTTCTAGAAGTTCTGAACATTCCCTAGAATAAGGAGTCGCCGTAACGAACTTAGGCTGTAGCAGCCGTACTTCTGGGCCGCGATTTTGTAGCGATGCCTTATGACTTATTCTACACTAGTCTTATCATCCACCGCTCACGGCCGGATGATCCCGTTGATAACGCGAGCGGACCGTCGCTCTGACCACTGACAAAGCGCGATACGCGCGAAAAGGCATTATTACCGGAAAGGCATCGCTACAAAATACCGGCAATGAATGTTCTTATCCCGTATAATCCAGCGTTATTAGTGGTCATATTGCACCAAAGAGACGGGAGAAAGTGGCGTTTGGGATAGGATTCAAAAGCCTCCACATGGCCGGAAAGAAAGAGACATAAGTAGTCGAAAGCATGACCAGTGTACTGCCCTCCATATATAGCCGAATTGATTTATAAGACAGTTTCTTTCTTCCTCATGTCGTTCCCCTTCTGCGCCTTTTTATCTCAGTGCACCTGAACGCAAATAAAACAAGAGAAGAAAAATGGCCGCATATCTGCTTGTTTCGCTGCAGCTGACATCGAAAGACGATAGTCTTATGCCGCCCCTGATACGTAACACCCTCTATACTCCCCCCTCCGACCCCTCACGCTCTTTCCCTCCCCTCTCACCCCTCCCATGATGAATGCAATGGAGGTTTTGCTGAATTCAAATCAAATTTCCCGCGTTCACCCTACTCTCGCCCCATCTGTTGGGACCTTTTATTACTGTTGGCTTAAAGTCGGCTACAGAGCCGCTGCTTCAGTCGGCTTGTTTCTAACGCGTAGCGTCTCTTCGACACCATTTCTAACGCATTCGACACCATTTCTAACGTCTTAATTTTTCAATTACTAACGTAAAAACCAGCCCAATGTGTATTCCTAATTAAATGAACGCTGCGGATCATGGTTATGTAAGTACATACATTTTGCCTCAAATATATAGGCCTGAGGTTTCCTCTGCGCTGTATATTGTTGACGTGTATGACCCTGTACCACCAGTTGCTAGTAGCTTAGTTGGTTTTGGCCGGGCGGTTGAGTCGAGTGACAGACAAAGTTTTTCGCGTATAGGTTGAAAAAAGTTGTCGCAGTTTCGCTTGAAAGGCGAAGCATCAATTGCGATAGCAAATTTGTAGAGAGCTATACGGAGTAATGATAGTAGCTTTATCAGCTGTATAAACTTGGACATGCAGCAGCACCGGCAACACGCAGAACTGTTGTCGACGCCGTCGGCGTTTTGCCCGCGTTCGCACAAAATGCGTGCGGCGTTGGTGACTGTTGCCGGAGCCTCTGATATAAATAGTAGTAGTGATTTTATTGAAGAAGAAAAATGATGCTTATTTCTGCTGCCCAATAGGGAGCACGGCGCAGCGTCAGGGGAAGGGGAAAAAGGAGATAAAGGTGTTGAAAGGAAGGGAAGAGAAGGAGAAGCAGCAAGAGTCTCATCCGATCATGGAGGAGGCTGGTGATGATGAAGTGAGGCTGCTGTAGCCCACGTATCCAGGAAGACGCAGGTTGGCTGTAGCAGCGTACACCTCCTGCAGAACAAGCACATCGTACTGGCTCCGCAATTGGTGCATGGAGAGGTCTGCCTGCCGCCGCCGCAACGAGTTTGCGTTCCACTGGATCACGCTCGGGCGGCGGCGGCAATGTCCTGCTGCAGGCGGGAGGGGACTAGCCATGTTGACTACTAGGTGGGGGCACGCCACCTGCCTTGAGGCAGATAGAACGCAGCTGTTGGTTGTCTATAGGCAGCAGGTCGGCGATCGCCCTGAGGAGGAGTCGCAGGTTCTTGTTCTCCTCATCGCTGGTGGACTGAGGAGCCTCCTTCGGGGACGGCCCTAGCTTGATGCTGCCCCACTTCATTGCGCCTGCCTGTGGTACACGCTGCTGCAAGCGGGGTTGGGGGTGGTTTGTAGAGGTCGTGGCCTCCTTGTCAGGAGCATCGAGTGCTGCAGCGTAGGTTTTGCCTCCTGTCGGTGTAACACGTGGCGGTCCAGAAGCAGCTGCTGCTGAGCTGGTGGTGGGGGTAGCCCGTAGGACCGCCTGCGCCTCGCGATGCGACATGTGTGTGGGAGCTGACGCCTTTATCGTGGCCAGGCGCCGTTCTCTCTGCCATAGCGGGCAGTTAGGCGAGTCGGCTGGATGTGGTCCTCCACAATGCAGGCATCTGACCCGGCTCGAACAGCACGATTGCGTCTGGTGTGGGCCTCCGCACCGCAGGCACCGTACCGGTCTCTGGCAGGTTGCTGTGGCGTGCCCGTAGCACCCGCAACGTAGGCACTGCAGAGGGCGAGGCCGGGAGGGCCGCACCTCGAAGGGCATGCTGAAGAGGTAGATCCTTGCGGGGGGGTAAGGGGCAGCAAAACGCAGCACCAGGGTGGTGCCCTGTCGCTTAGCCGCGACCACCCGTACCTTCGACGATACGGCAGCCAGCAGGTCCTCATCGGCGTAGTTGCCATGTACGCCTTGCACCACGCCGCTGCTCTGGGTGCGGTCGGCCGGAAGGCGCGCGGTCACGGGCATCCCGGCGATCTCTGACGTGGCCAGCAGGTGCTCCGTCCATTCCGGCGATGCCGCGTCCGCAGCCACAATGTTCTTCTTCGTGTTCACGCGTACCTCCTTTACTCCAGGCAGCGCGGAGAGCGCCTGCGCGATGGCGAGGCGGGAGGTACGGGGAAAGGCGGCACCGTTGTGTGCCGGACGAAACAGCACTGTGCGGGCTGTCAGTGGCGAGGTGGGCACAGAAGTTGTGGGAACCCCGGCAGTAGCAACGGGATCCACGGCAGGAGGTGCAGTAGGCGCAGGTGAACTGCAGGGAGCCGTAGGTCGTGCGGCAGGAGGGACGGCAGGCTCGGTCCCGGGAGAAGGGACGCTGATCCCGGCTAAGCCCGGTGGCAACGCAGAACGCTGGCGGCGTTTCTGCGCCTTTGACAGAACCTGCTGAAACTCGCCCTCGGTGGTAATGCCACTAGCCGGGGTGAAGTGGCGATCGTCTTCACCTGAGACACGTGGCGGCAATTTAGTCGTCGATGCAATGTGTGGCGCAGTCCCGACTGTTTGCAGCTTGCGCGAGGCACCCTCATCATCACTACCGAGCTCGCTGGGATGCGAACGCTTACGTGTAGTAGTGGTGTCCATATCTTCGAGGTTTGCGTCTATCGGCAGTGGTACGTACTGCGGTTCGACGGGAGACACGCCCGGTAACCCCGTAACAGCGACGAAATCCCCTGCAAGCAGTACATCCGAAGAGCTCGTGGGGGTTGTCGGGGGCGCAACGGCTGTATCGAGGGTGCCGGTCGATGGTGTCTGCCGAGCCGCCGCAGTGGCCAGGGAGGCAGCAGCGGCGGTAGCGGAGCAGGAGGATCCGAAGTAGGCAGGTTTCCGGCGATCTCGTGCAGATGCTGGCCGGGTCGTTCGTCAAAAGAGGCGGCGTCGCGAACATCCCCGTTTCGGAGGTGGTCGTTAAGTAGGCAGTAGATGTCGGCCGTTCGCTAATGGCCCGGCAGAGGCATTGCGCCTGCTCTTGGTGCAACCGCACTGCCTCAGCGCTGGCGATGAGCTGCCACAGAGATCGTGGGCAGGCGACGCTCACCGCGCGGTTTGCGCGACGAGCTGCGTACGAGGGAACGCCGCGGGTGGTCGGTCGGCTGCGCCGGTGAAGCTGGGGGCGCCCCTGCCATCTTAGCCGCGAAAACTGCTGCGCTATACAAGCGCGCAGATGGCAAGAACTAAGTCCAGCTCGTGGATAGCAAAAGGCGCAGAGCGGGTAAATCGGCGGAGA